>NW_020837988.1:15661456-15886892 GCF_003676395.1 Aethalodelphis obliquidens | reverse complement strand
GTTGTGGTATGCGGTCTTATTGTGGTGGCTTCTCTTGTTGCAGAGCCTGGGCTCTAGGCATGCGGGCTTCAGTAGCTGTGGCTCATGGGCTCTAGAGCTCAGGCTCAGTAGTTGTGGTGCACAGGCTTAGTTACTCCTCAGCATGTGGGATCTTCCTGGACCAGGGCTTGGACCTGTGTCCCCTGCATTGGCAGGTGGATTCTTAACCACTGCACCACCAGGGAAGCCCTTTCCAGATTCTTTTCCATCGTAGGTTATTGTAAGATAATGAATATAGTTCCCTGTGCTATACAGTAAATTCTTGTTGTTTGTCTATTTTATATATAGTAGTGTGTATCTGTTAATCCCATACTCCTAATTTATCCCTTCCCTCCCCTTTCACTTTTGATAACCATAAGTTTGTTTTCTACACCTTGTGAGTCTGTTTCTATTTTGTAAATAAATTCATCTGTATTATTTTTTAGATTCCACATATAAGTGATATCATATAATATTTGTCTCTCTGTGTTACTTCACTTAGTATCCTCTAGGTCCATCCATGTTGCTGCAAATGGTAATATTTCATTCTTTTTTATGGCCAAGTAATATTCCTTTATATATATTATATATATATACATATACACACATATCTTTTTATCCATTCATCTGTTGATGGACACTTAAGTAGGGTCCATGTCTTGGCTATTGTAAATAGTGCTGCTATGAACACTGGGGTGCATGTATCTTTTCGAATTAGCTCCATCCTATTGTTCTCTCTCACAGAGTCGTCATTCTTTTCCTTCATAGTATGTATGGTAATTTTAATTATATTTGTTTACTGTAAGTTCCTTGTAGGCAGGGACTTTGACTCTCCATGATATCACCACCACCTAGCACAGTGCCCTGTACAAATATGAAGGGATATTAAAATATTATAAATCTACAAACATTTTTGGAATATCTGAGGATTGAATGATTTGACCACTTAGCTTATCTCTTATTGGTCATAACTTGATGCTTTTTTGACTCCCCTCTCTGGACCCAGAGAACATGCTGGCCTTGCCTACACATCCTTGAGGGATTTAAAGTCTAGGCAGTGTCTGAAGTGTTGAGGCTAATCAGAAGATGCATCTTGGCTAGGAGGGCTATGCAGACTCAAAGGGAAAGAGATCAACGGTAAGCAAATTAGCTTGTTTGGAGCGGAGGCTGTATAAACTTGGTTGAAATGATGGTGTTGGGGACAGTTGATAAGCTTTGGGTTCCAGGCTGATGACTTTAGACTGATAAAATAGACCAAATTTTGCTGCTGGTGATTGAGCTGGGGAGTGACCTCATGAGAATGGAATGTGAGAAAGATTATGCTAACAGCTGAGGATTGTGTGAATTGGAGGAGAGAGTAGGGACCAGGAATACAGCAGAGAGGCTGCTAGGGAGTCTAGGCAGCTCTGAATTTCTATTATGGTAGGATCCTAGATGGTTGAATCTGAAAAAAAGATGGAAAATGGAAATGGTTCTGAATTACTCATTTATAGTGAGAAATATTCTTATCCAATTCCTTCTCCTGAGGGCATTAAGATTCTAACCCGAAGGCAGCTTGGTGACTATAGACTTCAAACCAAAAGAGCTAATTGAATGATCTTACTGGCTATTATCTACTTATCCTCAGAAGGGACATATATGTCTGACTGCTAGAGAAAAAAATATCTGTATCATTTGGAGAGGACACCAACCAAATAATAGATTCTTTATTTCTCCCTTTTCTAGTTTCTAGAGAGACTTTCATTGTTCTCTAAATAAATTGCACAACAATGGATTAAACACAGACTTGATTTATTCCAGTCTTGAGCATACACCATAGTGGTCTTAAATAGACTTTGTTATTATTCTTGGTCTGTTTTTGTGTCACAAATATTTGATTTGGGAGATAGGTGATAAGCTAGGTTTAAAACATACTGAGTTTGAAGTGCCTCAGGTGAGAAATGTCCAAAGGTCAATTGAAAATGTGAAGCTTGAACAATTTAAGAAAGAAGCTGGCACTGGAGATATAGATTTTTCGGGTAGAACGAAATGCTTTCTTTTTGGGGTTATGTTATACCTTGTAAAACCTTTGTGAGACTATTTATCATTATATTAAAACTCTGTTTATATATCTGCATCCTCCACACCAGACAGTGAGCTCCTTGGGGCCAGCGGAGGCCTCTCACTCATCTTAGTAAACGTACCTGCACACTGTGGGTGCTCATTAGGTGTTAGTCGAATGAGTGAATGAGAGTAATGTAGATAAAGGAGATAAAGGAGAGGAGGGTCAGTGACATCTTTGGTGTTGTAAGTACAGCAGAGAAGGCCTAGAGATATCTAAGACCACAGATGTAGCCACAGACAAGTTACCAATGGAGTGTTAGGGGGGCAGTCAGAATTCAAGAAGTAAAAGAAGAAGCTGGTGGAAAGGGAAACCGAGAAAAGAGAATCATCTCTAGCATTGAAAGCACATCCCCAAATGCTAAGAACAAGTGCCTGCTAGGAGTTTGAATCACCTCCTCCTTACTGAGAGCCATCCATGCTGTAGGCACCAGGCCAGCTCTTTCATTGATGCCTTCTTGCTTCCATGCTCCCTTGGGTGCCAGGCCTCTCCCAGAGGGAACCCCTATCAGCAATTCCAGCTCCCACTGTCGCCTTAGTGTCCTGGGTTCTTGTCCCAGGTCTGCCGTGACTCACAGTGTGACCTCGGGCAAGTCACCCCCTTTTCTCTGGGTCTCTAAAGCCCCTTGCAGCTGTCAGGATGTCTGGGAGAATGCAGTTTGGATGACTGGTGAGGATTCCAACTTGCTCTCTGCTGCTTTTCATCTGTAAATCGCTTTGCCAAACACCAGCTGTCCTGCGCTCTGTTTTCGGTCCTCAGGCGGACTCTAACCCACCTGTCGTTGGGCCCCTGCAGCATCCTCCTCCCACAGTTCAGTTCGCAGATATGTCACCAGGCGGCACTGCTTTGATCTCAGCACAGAAAATAGCTTCAACCATTTAGGCTGACTGTTGAGTGATGAGGCCAAGCATATGTAGCACTCTCCACCTGAACTAAAACAGCCAAGGAAACGAAGTTTGAGGACATGATTTAAGTGCTCTGAGAGCTGGTGCTACCATGGTCCTTGAAATTTTGATTTTAGACACCTTTCTACTTCTTTTCTGCCTTTACCTTGGGTGCTCTGGGCCTTAAGGGTCTCAGACTTCAGGTGACTCATTGCTTTTTTCCTCCTTCCTTGGTGGCAAGGAATCTTAGATACAGAGGACTGGGTTAATCACTCTACTTGATTTATAGCCTTCTTTCATCAATGGTTCATGCAAGGCCTCTCTTGTTTAATTGTTTATTTATTCCCTTTAATCTCATTACCCTTCCCATCTAAACAACGCTCAACATTACAACGTTAGGCAACCATCAGATATTTTTAATGTGTATTTCTTTTGTTTGTATGTGTTCTTTTGTGTGTATGTGTGTGTGTTCTTTTGTATGTGTTCTTGAATAACGGGTAATGTTTCTAGTATGCATGTATTTTAAGATTTTTAATATATTTTATTCCACCTAGTGTACCCAAAATGTTATTTCAAGATGTAATCAATAAAAAATTACTAATGAGATATATTACATTCTGTTTTTTATTTGGTCCTAAGTCTTCAAAATCCAGTGTGTGTTTTACTCTTATAGCATTATCTCAATTTGAATGCTAAATTTTCATCATAAATATTTGATCTGTATTTAGATTTCATAAAATTCACAGTTGAAAAGTAGATTCATGTATATGAGTTGTTCCAAACATACTTTAAAATTTTCCAGTAACTGAATCAAATACCAAAAAAATCATTTTCTTTTAATATTTGCATCCAAATTGAAAAAATTGCTTCATTTTATTTTATTTTTTAACATCTTTATTGGGGTATAATTGCTTTACAATGGTGTGTTAGTTTCTGCTTTATAACAAAGTGAATCAGTTATACATATACATATGTTCCCATATCTCTTCCCTCTTGCGTCTCCCTCCCTCCCACCCTCCCTATCCCACCCCTCCAGGCGGTCACAAAGCACTGAGCTGATATCCCTGTGCTATAAATTGCTTCATTGATTTGACTTTGAAGCAAAAGCAAGTCAGTTTCACAACTATGTGCAAGTTAAGTAAATTTACCAATTCTTGTGTCAATCAGAATTATTAACATGAAATTCAAAGAGATATTGCATAAATTGGAAAGCAACTCTAAGATTTATTAACACCAGCAAAACATTTAAACTTTTTTGTCATTTTTGCGGCCAATTGACATAGGACTGTTGATTACAATTAAAATATCCTGTGTGTTTATGTTAGAAAAATGTGTATTGATTTGCATTATGAGAAGTTTCAATTTTACCATAAATTCTTGTACGTATCCAGCTAAGTGGCAAATAAGCATTTTCTTTCCTTGGAGCTTCAATTTTAGCTTGTTCATATACAATACGATATCAGTGAGATTGTATGCATATATTTTTAATTTATAGAAATATTATCGTGGCTTATACCTCATTCAGTTTCTTACTTATCACTATGTTTCTTCTGTGTATGCATCTAAGCCTTTGCTTCTAACTGCTACACACTCGTTCATGGTACATGGTGCATCTTACCCAGGCATTCACAGTGATGGAGACCCAGATTGCTTCCAACTCCTGCTACCACAAATCATGCTGCAGACATCCTGTTCATGTACCTTATGAATTCATGTGAGATTTCTTTCAGATGTATACTTAGCTTGATTGCCCTTCTAAATCACAAAGCAGTACTCCTTCTATCCCCCATATTTCTTAGCTTTTCTTTTTTTTTTTTTTTTGCGGTACGCGGGCCTCTCACTGTTGTGGCCTCTCCTGTTGTGGAGCACAGGCTCCGGACGCGCAGGCTCAGCGGCCATGGCTCACGGGCGCAGCCGCTCTGCGGCATGTGGGATCTTCCCGGACTGGGGCACAAACCCGCGTCCCCTGCATCGGCAGGTGGACTCTCAACCACTATGCCACCAGGGAAGCCCAGCTTTTCTATTTTTTCTTTATTATTATTACTTTTTGGTTGCATCAGGTCTTAGCTGCAGCATGAGGGGTCTTTGTTGAGGTGTGCAGGATCTTTTGTTGTGGTGCGGGCTTTTCACTGTGGTGCGCGGGCTTCTCTCTAGTTGTGCCGTGTGGGGTTTTTTTCTCTCTCTAGTTGTGGCGTGAGGGCTCCAGAGTGCATGGGCTCTTTAGTTTGCAGCACGTGGGCTCTCTTGTTGAGGAGCACGAGCTCAGTAGTTGTGGCACACGGGCTTAGTTGCCACGTGGCACGTGGGATCTTAGTTCCCCGACCGGGGATCGAACACATGTTCCCTGCATTGGAAAGAAAATTCTTTACCACTGGACCACCAGGGAAGTCCCAGCTTTTCTATTTCTTTGCCTTTCTTTTTTCCTTCCTGGAGACATTCTCTTTTGTCATTCCCTAATATGTTTCCCAGCTGTGTCCAGTTTGCTACTTTTCATATCTATTGTGTGCTCTATTTTAGTTATTTTTATACCTAACATATTGCTTGTTTTACTAAAGTTGTTTTTCTTATTTCAACTATTTCTTTTTAAATTTATTTATTTATTTTTGGCTGCGTTGGGTCTTCGTTGCTGTGCACGGGCTTTCTCTAGTTGTGGCGAGTGGGGGCTACTCTTCGTTGCAGTGCGCAGGCTTCTCATTGGGGTGGCTTCTCTTGCTGCGGAGCACAGGCTCTAGGTGCGTGGGCTTCAGTAGTTGTGGCACACGGGCTCAGTAGTTGTGGCTCGTGGGCTCCAGAGTGCAGGCTCAGCAGTTGTGGCGCTCGGGCTTAGTTGCTCCGTGGCATGTGGGATCTTCCCGGACCAGGGATCGAACCCATGTTTGGCAGGCGGACCCTTAACCACTGCGCCACCAGGGAAGTCCCTCTTAATTTCAACTATTATAATTTTCTATATGTGATGTTTCTGTTTGGTTCTTCTTTATGTTTTCTTGTTCTGGTGTCGTATTGGTAATATGTTCATTTCTTTAAGCATGTTTATTAAGCTACTTTTAAAATCTTGGTCTATCTGTTGTCATCTTTCTACTTAAGGTACAATCTGTAATCAAGTGGGTTGTATCCATCTGAATTAGCTGTGTTCTTCACCTGTCTTGTTATTTGGCCCATGGACACATAGGTTGCTCTGTTCAACAATGTGTACCAGTGCCATTTAGCTCAGGGGGTGAGGGTCAGGGGTGAATGAGCCGTAAGACTGAGAACCTCAAGCACCAAAACTCCCAAGTCAGTCAGACCCAACCTCACTAAATAACTCCTCATGTCAAGGCTTCACCTTTTGTCCCCACCTCCCAAGGGAGAAGCAACCTTAGGGGAAGTACTTCTTAGATTGCAGTTCTCCTGCTATGAGGTTTAGGGGGCGAGGAGGGGAAACAACTGTCCGAAGTTCGGTTTCCCCTCCTATTTTTTATTGGATCCTCACAAGCACAGTGCGTCTTCAGTGCCCTGATTACTCTTACCAGCACCTGGATCAGCAGTTTGAGTCAGGAAGGTGATGGCAGGCACATCACTCTTTGTTCTAAGACACTGGTGGAGGAAAAGACAGATGAGAACCCCAGAGATCCTCTTCTTTTTTTATCATTACACAGCCATGCCTGGCCACCTCCTGCCGTAAACCAAAGCCACCCCTTTACCACACACCACACCAGTTCAAAACAGGGCCCCCCTTCACCCAAGGGGTATCTCACAGTTTTCTTCATTTCTTGGTGTTTTCTGTTTATAATTCTTTCGTAGTTGCCCTTGGGAGAGGGAGCAGCAGTCACACTGGTTCAGTCAAGCTTAAGGATTGAGTACTTGCTTTGTGCTGGACACTACTCTAAGTGTAGCATCTGTATTAACTCATTTAATCCTTACAATCACCCTGTGAGGTTATATTAGCAGCCCCATTTTACAGACGGGAAAACTGAGACAGAAAGAAGTTTAACTAGCTTGCCTAACGGACAAATCAATCAGGACTCTAACCCAGAACTCTTAACTCCTGAGTGGGCCCTCTTAACCTCTGCCTTGCGGCAGAGTCCTCTACAGAGACATATAAATGTAGTGTTGGCCAGGGCTTTGCCCCATGATGTCTAGCTTATGAGACACTGTCTGGAAGAGGCGGGGGGAGGTGACAAGAAGAAAGCATTAACAGCCAGGCACACTGTCAGCATCATTTGATCCCAGGCAGGCAGGACACAGGCCCTACATGGTTAGAGGTGAAGGAAGGAGGATGTGTGAGTGTGTGGAAGCCCAGCCCAAAGGAGGGCTGATGTCAGTTCTCTTCTGTGCGTTTGTCCAGATTTGACATGTGGTGTAAGCTGATTGGTGTGAAATTCTGTTCTGCGTTTTCCATCTACTGAGTGTGAGGTTCTTCCAGTGGCAGCATTCAAGTGGCTGGAGCAGCTCTGGCTGGGGACCACTCGATGCCTCCCCAGAGGCAGTAGTTAGACTACCAGTACCTGCTACTATGCTTGCCTCTTTACACTTCTGCCTCTTCCTTCTGTCTCTCTTCCTTGCCTTTGCCCTGATTGGTCAACCCTGCCCTAGCTCCTGTGAAGGGTACCCTAGGTGGATGAAATTGCAAGGTGAAAGTCAGTGGCCGTGAAGCAGAATGAGGACCAGAAGAAAGTGAAAACTCTGACTCCAGTTCTTGGGGGTCTCATGAACCGTGGGCATCGTGGGTTGTAGTATAACAAGGCTAGTGTCAGGTATCTTGATTCTCGACACAGCTCCTGGGAAACCACAGCTCCCCTCTAGTAGCTTCTGAAGTACCAGCTACTTCTTTAGCTGGGGCTGCTTAAAGAGAATCAGAAACTGATTTGAGGAGCATCTCCTCCCCCACTGAGGTTTCAGGCAGCCAGGTTCCGCTTCTGAGTGTCGCTGACAGGCAGGCTGCCAGGCCCCAGGGACCAGTTACATGCTTTCTGAGCCACAAATATTTCACACTGTGGGTACCCAGCTGCTGCCCTTCCCCTCCCCCATTCCCTTCCACCTCTTTCTCCTTCCTAAACCCACACCTTACAATCAAGTTAGCCACGGCCACCTTCCTCGTCCCTCCCTCCTGTGGGCCCCTCTCCTGGTGTTCCTTCCAGGAAACCTGAGACACCAGAGCACACCTCTAGCTTCCTCTGGCTCAGAAAACAAAGTGAAATTGACAGCTATGATTGTTTCCTATATGCCAGAGATGGTCTGTGGTGTCTAGCTAACAGTACTTCATACAAATCTCACAACAGCTTGAGAAGGAAATGTGTACTGTTAAAGGTCCTGAGGGTCCTGGGCCCAAGATTCAGAAATGGCAAAACCAGGATTCAGACCTATGCTTGTCTGCCTCTAAAGTCCACACTCTTTCCACGTTTTCAGATCCTCCAGCCCCATTCTGCGCTCCCAGTTTTCTAACCTCAGAGCTCTGCTCCCAAGCAGTCTGGATATTTTGTTTCGCTTTAGAATTAAAAAAAAAAAAAAAAAAAAGAGGAGAAAGAAGAAAGAAAGAAAAAGAAAAGAAAGGAAAAGACAGAGTTACAACTGCCTGGCTTTTGGGGATCATATTTCTTCACAGAATGATTAGAATACCTTGTTTTTCTATTCAACATCTCATTCACTGGTTGTTTTTGAACTTTTAAATCATGGAACTATTTCCTACGAAATGACCATGGGACCTCCAGTATATAAAACACCTAGGAGTGGTGCTGTTTGAAGTGGCAGGGGATGGGAGAGCCCCAAGACCTGGCCCCTCTGTGTCTCTGACAGCCAGAAGCAAGCTAAGGAAGACTTAAGTGTCTGTCGAACACATTGAAAGCTCCTGACTATCTCTCACTTTAGAGATGAGGAAGCTGGGGCCCAGAGAGGGGAAGCGGCTTGACGTTCAGGACTAGTAGTGTCTGGCTCTTGCAGCTTCTGGCCTGCAGCTCTCTACAGTGTGGGTATCTCTGCACCTAGACCAGGAAGGGGATGAGGGTGGGGGTAGAGAAAGAGGAGAGGCGGGGCTTCCTCTTTTCCTCCTTCCTCATGACCAACAAACTGAGCTCCCAAGCCCCTTGGGGAAGGAGGTGGTCAGGGAGAGAACAGCCAGGGAATACTGAAGGGTGCAAGCAGAGGCACGCGGGAGCGCGGGGACGAGGAGTCGGAGGGAAGAGAAGGCTGGAGAGGGGCAGGGGGGAGGGGAAAAGAGCGAAGGAGCTGCCGGACCAGCCCAGGACCGGGACTGGCCTAGGGTTTGCTTCCTGGTCTTGCTCTAAGGTCCCCTTGGGCAAGACCTGCCCCCCTTTCCTGCCTCAGTTTTCTTTGAAGGCTTCTCTGCTCACCGGCGGTGAGAGCACGTGCAGGGTACAGGAGCGGCAGGGTGGTGTAGGAGCACCGCACACGAGCAGCCGGGCTTAGTTGGCGCAGCTCCGCCTGTGAAGAACTGAATGTCTCGCCGTAGCTCCGAAGTCTCCTGGGCCTTAGATTCCTCACCTGTCACACCAGACGGGATGAGACGATCTCTAAGGGCCCTTTTGGCTCTGAAAGACGTGGGACCTGGAGCCTGTGCTTAGAGAACCCAGAGAATGGGCAGATGTGGGCTCCAGGGCACCAGGCGTTATGTGGTCTAGCAATCTTGTTTTCTTTGTTTGTTTTTAATGTATATTTTTAAGTCTTTATTGACTTTGTTACAATATTGCTTCTGTTTTATGTTTTGTTTTTTTTTGGCTGCGAGGCATGTGGGATCTTAGTTCGCCCACCAGGGATGGAACCCTGCACTCCCTGCATTGGAAGGTGAAGTCTTAACCACTGGACGGCCAGGGAAGTCCCTAGCAATCTTGCTTTATGGGAGAGGAAACTGAGCCTAGAAAGGCAAAGTGACTTTTCTGCTTCTCTCAGCTTTATTTCTCTTCATCCTCTGAAATGTAGAGCCATACAATTCAGTTCAAAGCAAGTCTGTGCAGTGGATAAGCTTTTTGTTGTTTTTCTGAACAATTTTTTTTTGACTTTCAACTTTTTTTTTTTTTAAATAAAAACAGTACATGCTCGTTGTAAAGACTTCCGTTAATACAGGAAGTGAAAAAAGTAAAAACTGCAAATTGCTGTCATCCTCCTGTCCTTACCCTTTGAGTCCTTAGGGGTGTCTCCTGTTAACATTTTAGTGGTATTCATCCTGACCTATCTGATGAACCCACAAATATATATGTGTGTCCCCCCATAGGATTATAATATCAATGATTCAGGCACAAACTTTAGAATCAGACATACCTGGGTTCTAATCCCAGTTTATAGCTAATTAGCTGAGTGGCCTTGTTACTTGGCCAGTTTTAGTCTCAGCCTCCTCATGTATAAAATGGGAGTAATAATATCTACTTATAGGACTGCAGTGAAGATTTAAGGAGGTTTTGTATGAATAGCACTCAGCTACCAGTGCCCGATACACAGTAAGTACTGCACACACACACACACACACACACACACACACACACACACACGGGGCACAGAATGTGTTAGAGGTACAGTATATAAAAACGAGACCCAAGTTTCCTTACCTTCAGTCTCATCGACTTTCAGCCAACCTCTCTGCTTCTCACCCTGGCTCCACGGCACAAGTTATGTGCTCAATATTTGTTGAATGGATGATTGAAGTTGTGGGGTGGACCCAGGGATTTGAGGTCTGTGGAGTTCCCGGGGAGCCTGCTCTGGGAAATGCAGGGTTTTACCCGGTAGATTGGGAGGGTGTGGGACAGTGGGAGTTGGCCGGACCAGCTGTTGCTTCAGGGCGCCAGGCCAGAGAGTTGAACCTCAGGGCAGAGCTGAGGCCCCAGAGTGGCTCTCAGCTTAAAGGATCTTGGCTTAAAAGGAATGTGCAGTGGGCTGCCTCTGTTCAGGAGGGACTAAAAAAAGCCTCGCCCTCCCCTGGGCTTTGTGTGAGGGTTATCAACTGCTCAAGTCAGCTCATCTCTCTGGCTGGACTCTGGCATTTTTGAGAGGGTCTGTTTCCCTGGCCCCTCTGGGTGTCCACCGATTGGCAGGAAGGGGTCAGCCTGACCCACAGGTGGAGGTCGTGGGGAGTGTGAGGTGTGGGGGGAGGGGGAGGGGGAGGGGGCTGGTAGCCCCAAACCTGGTGACAATGCACAGTTGTCAGCTGTACCCTGCTGGTGTTTCTTCCTTTTATAGTCAGCAGCAGTTGCTCTTGCGATCACCCAGCCCCTCCGTGGGGGCTCCTGCCCAGGATAAAAAGGGCAGGAGGCAGCCCAGTCTCCCGTCTCAGCCCCTGGGTGCCGCATCTCTCGATTCCTTCCTAGGTCCCACCTCTGTGGAAGAGCCCAACGAGACAACATGCCTCCCAAGAAGCCTGAGCCTAAGAAGGAAGCGCCCAAGGCAGCCTCAGCCCCAGCCCCGGCCTCGGCCCCACCTCCCGAGCCTCCCAAGGAACCTGCCTTTGATCCCAAGAGTGTAAAGGTAAGTGAGCCTCAGCCACTGGGATGGGGGTGGGGATGACATTCAGAACGCTCTTTGCCCTGGAGCTCAGAGATCTACTTCACAGGGGCTGGACCGGGGTGAGGGCTGCAGTGTCCATCCCCCGCTCAGGGTCCCATGGGGCATGGAGCAGGTGTTGGGGCTGGTGAGGGCTATTTTAGATTGCAGGCTTTTCCCCTCAAGAACAGGTTTCTGCTCTGTCTGAGGAAGCCCTGCTCTGTCATCCCAAATTTGCCCAGCAAAGTTGGGAATGGCAGGGCGGTACAACCAACCAACCATCTAAACTTTCTTTAAGGCACTGTGGGGACCACCATAGTGAAGTAAAAAAGACTGTGTGATATCTTATGGAGAACAGACACAGAATGATAACTTCCAGTGTAACTTGGAGTAGGTGATAGAAAGAGCGAGGGAGCACTGCTCCCTGGTTGCGGGGGTCTGGGAAAGGCTTCACATGCAAAGACTCTTGCACTGGGTGGGTGGTGAGGGCAGGGAGGCCCTAGATAAGATGAGAAGAGCCTGCTTCTCTCTCCTCTTCCCCACCCAGGTGGACCCCTCCTTCTGTGCCCTTAGCCTGGGCTCCTATCTGGAGCACGCAGTGGCCTAGCCTAGCCCAGGCCGAGACCCTCCCTCTAACCTGGTGTAGGAGCTGGGCCAGGCTCCTTCTGCCGCCACAGCCCTATTCCCTCTCTGCCCCACCACGCTCCCCTCACCCTGAAAGGCTCCTCTCCTTGGAGCTGGTGTAGACCCTGCCCGCTGACTCAGTCATTTTAGGCCTCTCAGCTATCTGGCCCAGCTGCTTAAGGAATGGCATGGGGAGGGGATGGGCCAATGAAGGAGGGGGTCAGAGGCCTCTGGAGACTGAAGCAGTTTTAAGCTTTGGCACCAGAATGTAAGAGGTCAAGTGGCTACTGGTATGAAGGGCTATTAATAGCAGGTTGGGAGTGGTGGGCTCTTGGGTATATCAGCCTCAGGGCAGGGCTGGGGGTGGTGAGGAATCAGATCAAAATTAGAGCTCAGGACCTGGTTCTGTGACAAAGAGGAAGAGAAACTAGCCCCCAGAGCTCTAACTGGATGACCCTCCCTGGCCCTCTCAGGATACTTCCTAGTACCCACAGCCCTGGGAGACCCTGCCACCGTGCCCAGAACCCTGGGGTTGATCTATGGTAGTCCCTACAAGGGGCGGAATTTAAGCAGAACTGGCTTGGCCAAGAGATGGGACACTCTGGGGAAACTGAGGCACAGGGTAAGACCTTGAAAGTACCTGAAGGTTTTCTAGGTCATACATCGCTCCCTCTCTGGACAAAGCCTAGCAAGAAAAGCTGACAATCTCCCCCTTCAGGAAACCTGGATTTCTGATTTGTTCTGATAACGCACTGTTCCCGTGGGACAGCCTAGACTGGACAAGAGCTGCCTAGTGCTATCATCCGAGTTCCTTCTCTTTGGCCTATCACTTCCCTCCGTCCACCCACCTTCCCCAGTTGCTCACATCTGGTTGCAATTCTCTTTTCCATGTCTGGATTTTCCAGTTCTGGGGGTTGTTGAAATTGCTTTAAAGCAGAAAAAAAAATTAGGTATTTTTCATGAAGACTATTTTCACTATTATTATACTTTACCCAGTTCCTTTGCTTAGAAGATTCTTTGCTCAAAAATAGAGCAAAAGTGGCTTCCCTGGTGGTGCAGTGGTTGGGAGTCCACCTGCCGATGCAGGGGACACGGGTTCGTGTCCCGGTCCGGGAGGATCCCACATGCCGCGGAGCGGCTGGGCGCGTGAGCCATGGCCGCTGAGCCTGCGCGTCCGGAGCCTGTGCTCCGCAACGGGAGAGGCCACAACAGTGAGAGGCCCGCGTACCGCAAAAAAATAAATAAATAAAAATAAAGCAAAAGTAAACTTAAGCCCAATGTGTATGGTTATCACCATATATTCAGATGTTATGTCGTTATACTAATTTCTCTTACATGTTTAATCCTGGGGCTTAAATCATCGCAAAGTAAGGCAAACTGCACCGTTCCCCAGAGGGTTCCTTCAAAGCATCCTTTACCCCATTTAGGGGGTTTCTTTAACTTTCTGACCCATTCCTGGGTACAGCTAGCTCTCTTCCCAACACGGTGTAACCCCTCTTCTGCTCTCCTAGCTCGTTCCAGCCACCTCCAGTGGTCCTCATTAACAAGGTCAGACTTGGATGGGCACAGAGCAGCAGAATCAGGACTGGGAATGGTGGCACACAGAGAAGATGCTCCAGGATTAGTTACCACCACCAGCGGAGAGGGGATTTGAGGGGGTGGTGGTGGTAGATAAGGACCATGAAGTAACATGCAAGATCCTAAGTTAAAATAATGACTAATGCTTGTTCATTGTCATTCATCTTCAGAGCCTTCCACCTTCTTCTTCTGTACTCAGATTTGAATTTAGGGGGGAAAACCCAAAATTTACTCCTCTCAACAAATATATTTTGAGTGCCTACTCTATGCCAGACATTTTCTGGCAAATCCCCTGCGCTGCCGGGACCCTGGCTTCAAGGAATCACAGTACACATAAAGGCATGACAGGAAAACAGTTAGGAAGCATCCAGGGCCCGCCTGAGAGGGATGTGTGCCGAAGGAGAGGCTGGGATGGAAGGGGTGAGGGAAGGCTCTGTTGAAGGAGGTGGGTTGAAAGCCAGCATCAAGTAGAAAGGGGAGAGACTGAAGGGGTGGATGCGAAGGCTGTTTACAGCCGCTGGGATGGAATTTACATTCGACCCAAAGGAATTATAATAGGGAGTCAGTGTGGGTTCTAGAGTTATTCAGAGTGTTTCTCTTTCCCTCTCATTTGGAGCCATCACTTAACAAGTGGTGCTGAGAGAGCTCTGGAGGCTGCATTATTTGACAGCCTGTCAATTGCGGCCCAGTCGTCAGGAGGCCGGTCGGTGCTTGACTCTCAGCCCGTAGTCTCCTTCCGTCCTCATCAGAGTCTGCTGGAGGTGACCCGATTGCTGCGGAAGCCGCTTCTGCTTCCTTTGGAAGGCCTTAGCAGTCCCAGCCCTCATTCCTCTGTGTTTCTCTCCACAGATAGACTTCACTGCTGACCAGATCGAAGGTGAGTACTAGCGACCCCACCTATCCCATCACACTCTCTCTGTTGCACTTCCTGGGGAGGAGTTGTTGTCACCACCATAATAGTAATCATCACCATCACCACCCTCATAATCACCACCATCACAACCACCATCATCACTGTCACCACCATCACAATCACCACCATCACTATCAACATCATCATCTTCATCATTGCAAACCCGTATCTGAGTCAGGGTACACAAAGGCGTGACTGGAAAACAGTTACGCAAAATAGCAAGTATAGGTGTGTTCTCTGCTCACTTTCACCTACTACGTGTTATTACTTAAGCACTTTACGTGGATTAGTTTATTTAATTCTCACCGCAACCCTGTGAGGTAGGGACTGTCACCACCCCACTTTACAGGTGATAAAACTGAGGCACAGAGAGGTTGGGTGGCTTGCCCAGTCTCACACAGACAGTTGGTGGTGGAGCCAGGATTCTAACTCAGGCAATCTGATTCCAGACTTGAGTTCTGAACTACTCTGCCAGACTGCCTGGAACATAATAGATGCACAGCAAAAATGCCTTTTTTCCCTCCACTCTATAATCTCCTATCCAAGATATTTAGAAGTCCTCATTTCTGGTTTGTTATTGGAAAGCCCTCCTCAGGTTACCAGCTCCCTCTCCCTGCATCCTGAAGTCTGCCAAGATGCTCACCCGCTAATGGTGGCAGGACCAGCGGTGACTTGAGGGTGCCTTAGTCCACCTGTGATCTCCATCAGCCCTTCTCCGTCTTTGATGAAGACAATTTGTTTTCTCAACTTAATATAAGTATTCTTAAGTGTAGCTTCAAGACAAGCCTCGAGACCTCCTGCCCTCCAACTTAATTGTTGCCCCTCAGCCCTCTTCTGTAGGAGTCTGGTGTTTTGAGGATGAAATATTTCATCAAGTGATATCTACTTTACAGCTGGGATCCACCTTCATTGCAACTTATCCCTTTGTTTCCCCCACCAAATGCCTCCTGGACATAAAATCATAGGAATTGAAAGGGACCTTGAAAGGTCACCTGATTCAACCCCTTGATTTTAAGCACAGACTATACGTTAAAAATCAAACGAATCCATGAACATGGTAAAAAAAAAAAAATCATATACTACTTAAAAATAAAGAAAATTAAAAATATTTATTTTCCCCTTGCTTTCCTCTCATACTGATCCCCTCTCCCCAAAACAATCATTGTCAATAGGTCTGTGTATCCTTTGATTAAAAAACATATAATGTTATACCAGTATGTATGTATGTATGTGTAAAGTTTATACAAATTGAGTCATGTGGTGCATACTGTCCTGCATCTTTTATTTAATATATATTTGGGTTGAACAATGTATAACATAGTACATATTATTTAATAATATATTTAAATATCTTTTTATATTTAACACCAACAGTTCTACCTCATTCTTTTAAACAGTTATATAGATTCTCACACACGGAGGCACCTTTTAATCCAATCAGGCCCACATTGATAGACTTCAGGTTGTTTCCAGTTGGGGTAGATAATGCTTTCCCCGGGGGATCTTCCTAGCAATGAGTCAAAGGATATGTGCATTTTAATAGTTACTGCCAAGTTTCCCTCCAAAAAAGTGATGCCAGTTACCCACCAATAGGGCATGAGAGATGGCAGATGCATTTTAAAACAAGTGAACCGAGTCCTACTCCATTTTTGCAATACCCTGTGGACAGTCACTTTCCATCAATAGTTTGGAGCACTGTGAAATTCTTAAAATAAATTTTAATGCATTTTAGTTAAATATATATATATATACTCAGTGTATATACAAACACAATGGTACCCATGAGGACTAGAAAATCAACTAATGATAAAAAATTTTCATTTCCCAAATGGGAATCCTGGTCAAAGCCAACTGAGACAGCTGGTTGCCTCTTTTCTCTGTGAAGATATTCAGGGCTGGGGCCTAACTCATTCCAGCCTTTCATCCCTCTGACTTTGAAGGCATTGTTCCTTAGGTTGGATTGGAATTGTTTCTGCTTTAATTTTATTCCTATCTCTTCATTTGCTCTTTGGTGAAACTGAAGATGGTTTTCTCCTGTTTTGCTGGAAAAACGTTATCTGCAACCAGGAGACTTTGAAATTAGCCCTAAATCTGCCACTATTGGCCATGAGACTTAGAGCAAGTCACTTCTTTAAACCTGGATTTTCTTATCTGCAAAGTGAGGGTATTTGGTTCTTTTCAATTCAGAAATTCTGTGACTCTATTCAGCATCTTCTAGATACCCTCCATCTATTTGAAGACAGTTATCAAATCCCTTCCTAGCTTTGTGATCTCCAGGTGATATGGCTCCAATTTCTTTTATTTATTTATTTATTTTCTCATAGGAATTAGTTTCTAAGTCCTGACTTCCTTCTCTGGCCCATATTTCCATATCCTTCTGGAAAGGGATCACCACCATTGTTCACTGCTCTAGCAGGCAGCTCCCTACTACAGATCTTTCAGAAGTTTCTTCTGGGACAATGCACTTCATCTCTCATATACCTCGAGATCACACTGGTCTTGTTTTTCCTCCTAGTAGCTATCCTAGACTTCAGTGTTTGGTTTTTATGTGCATACCAGCCTTCCCAGCGGTCTGGAACATTAGCTGGTGCAGCAGGCCTCTTCCTCCTCCTCCTCCTCCTCACTTGGTTTCCTTAATAGTTGGCTGGAAGTCACATCTGCAGTGGCCTATAAATGAGGATGATAATAGCTATAGCATAGTCTTTGTAAAGATGAACGGGATAATTCATGCAAAGTTATCAGCTCAGAGCCTGGCCCACAGTAAGTGCTCAAATCATAGGTCATTACTCCTGTTATTTCCCCCCTGTTCCATCCTTCTATTAAATATCATTCTTCTTTTAAGTGGAGACTCCTACTTTTATTAAGTTTGCCCTCACTCTTCTGAATGAATTAGAAGATCAAAAAGTCTGAGTTCAGATTCAACTGCCATATTTATTGAACAATGAATTTGTGCCAGAAGCCATGCTAATTGCTTTAAAAGTTCAAAAAAAATTAAATTGTTCTAACAAAGCTGTGAGGTCAGTGCTATTCCTTTTGACAGAGGACAAAGTTCAGTGAGGTTATGTGACTTGGCCAAGATCACACAGTTAAGTGGTAAAATTGGGATTAACCTCAGTAAGAGATTACTAACAGCATTGGTGGAGAATTTACTCTGTGTTAAGACACAGAGTTAAAGTTTTATGCGCACACTATTGTATTTTATTTGAATGTAATTTAAGGACCCTATGAGGTAGGTGCCATTTATAGAAGAAAAGAGGTTTATAGAGGTTAAATATTTACTTGCCCAAGGTCACACAGCTACTAAGCAATGGAAACAGAATTTGAACTCAATTAGTTAGTAATTTGAAAGACAGGCAGCTTTATATCTTTGAAATTCATACAAAGCCTAATAAAGAGTGGCAGGTAAATGTCTTGGGGAACCTGCTTTGATATGTGGAATGATTTGTGAATAATCCGTATGCAGCATCAAAGGAAATAAGTGTTTCTAAAGTGCTTAGAGAGGATTAAAAGCAGCTTTTCTCCTAAGTAGTTCACACATTCTTCTTAGGTTTATATTGTTAATCTGCTTAGTAAACCGTTTTGTCGCCGGTAGCATAAGGTAATTTCAATGCCATACCCAGTCCATATTATCCCCAGTGACGAGTTGGTTGAATCCAAATTGATTAGGAATTAAGGTTCTTTGCAAAGGGCCCAGGAGTGCCTTCATTCAGCCTTGCCCCTTGGACACCTGCCCTGGAACCTTCTTCTGGGAGTCTGGCTCCAGAACTAGGAAATATAATAATAACCACCATGTGTTGATTCCCTTACCACATGCTAGACACCATGCTTGGAGTGCTTTGTAATCCCCCCAGCAGCCCACACAGGTGGACACTGTGTCCTTACTTAGAGCTAAGAAACAGAGGGCCCGTGGGAGTTAGGAGTTTGGCCGAGGCCACCTACGGGTCAGTGGTAGAGCTGAGGCGGGCTGACTGTTTCCACCAGGTCACCTTGTCCAGCCTGGGAGGCCCCTCTCAGCCTGGAACAGGCAGTACTGATATTAGCTGACTTCTGAACAGGTCTTGTCACTTTGCAAAGTGCTTCCACACACTGCCACCTCCTTTGACACTGGTAGTAACTGGGAGGGGAGGGCGGGGTGGAGCCTTACTTTCTGCGCGTGTGCAAAGAAAGTGAGACCCAGCCCGGTGCTGCTTGGCAGAGCCAAGAGGAGAACCCAGGAATCCTGACTCCTCCGCCAGTGCTCTTTTCACTTCCCTGCCTCTTTCAACAGTCAGCCACCTCACCTGCAAAGGGAAGGATGGGTGGGTGGGAGGGGCGGGGGCAGGGGAGACTTCAAATGATGTGACAAGTGATCAATGGAAGAGATCCCAGGCCCAGCGCTGGAACAGGTCGTGGGGCTCCAGCATGCTTCTTTAGTTGTCAGAAGATGGGGTGGGGATGGGTTACAGGGAGCGGCTGGGATGATGGCTGCAGGGAAATACTGAAATATTTTCTCAACCACAGGGCGGGTGGAGAACGATCAGCCCCAAGCCACCGCCTTCGCTTGGCCCCGGGGGCTGCAGCCAGTCTTTTCTCTGCAGAGTTCAAAGAGGCCTTTTCATTGTTTGACCGGACCCCTACTGGAGAGCTGAAGATCACCTACGGGCAGTGCGGGGACGTGCTGCGGGCCCTGGGCCAGAACCCCACCAACGCCGAGGTGCTGCGCGTCCTGGGCAAGCCCAAGCCGGAAGGTCAGCGTGGGCCTCGTGGTGTCTCCCGCCGCCCCTGGGGCTCTCTCCCTTCAAGACAAACCTACCCTCCCCAGGTTACCCTCCTCCCATTGCTAGAATTACCTGGAAGCGCCTGGCACTTAGTTGACCCTCTCTCTTGGGCTTGTTCTTGTTTTCCCCGTGAGGGCGGGAGCTCCTGGGGAGCAGGAACGACATTCTGCTTCTTTAGTGTCTTCCTGTGACACCGAGGGTGCCGGGCACATGGGGCAGGGAAGCTTGGAGGGAAGCTGATAATGAGCAGCGCCCCCCCCCCTTCCCCACCAGCAAATTGTGGTCGAGGTGTCACAGCGCTGAGCTGTCCTCCTTCTAATGATGGTTAGATCACTGAGGACTGCAAATTATTCATTTAATATAAATTAGAGCAGACTCAAGATTAACTCTATAATGATGCTTCTTTCACTCGTTTGTATTTGATAGATTTTGGTGAATGAGAGTTTAGAAAGTGGTGCAAGTGGCAACATTTGTGAACGTCACCTGTCACCATGGCAGTCAAGTTGACAGCTGCCCTAACACACATGTCCTTCTGAGAGGACAGGGCCAGGCGGGCCTGGGCAGGGGCCCGCAGCCAGGGTGGGCCATCGCTGGAGGCTTCCTGGGGCCCATGTTGGCTCCACCCCCTTCCTTGGTTTGGCCCCTTCCCCTCCTGCTCTTGCTGGTGAAGACACTGGTTGGGGGTGAAGGATGTGGGCCAGAAGGACCAGAGGAAGGAGCCTACCGGTGTCAGTAGGGCTTCTCAGAGGTCGAAAGATATCTGGGCACTTCCATTGTAGGAGGTTCCTGGGTTATAAAAGAAAGCAATGCCAACATTTGGAGGTATTTAAAAATGGTTTACCTCTATTAAATTAAAGCTTTTAACACATGACAATGTGGGAGAAGAGTGCTAGTCACACAAGAATCACACATTTTACTGGTTAGTAGTAAACTGATTCAGAGTTGCTCCAGGCACTGTTGGTCTAGTGATGGGACCCAAATTTGGAGTTATGCAAAATTTTCTTTTTGCAATTTTGTCAGTTTACCCTTGTGACTGGGAGTCTGTCACGTGTCAGAAGTCTAAGTTGTGAATGTGAGGCCTGCGCTGTGTGGCCCTTGGGGTCCCTCAAATCCTACTGCTGCCACCTCAGCTCCCTGCCCCACTGGCCACCTGGAGCTCAGAGGTCTGGGTGGAGTCATGGTCCCTCTTCCCTCCTGTCCTTTCACTGAGAAGAGTGCCCAGAGTCAACTCCTGCCTGGCTCCCAGGCCTCTGAGCCCTCCAGGATTGCTGACGGGGTGCCCCACCCAGAAGTGGCGGCGGCTGAGCTCTGGGTGCTGCCAGGGGCGGGCTAGCCTGGCAGAGCCAGGTGAGACCCCTCCTAACCCTCTGCTCCCTCGAGCTCACGTCGAATTCCCTTTCCTTCCCTGTCCCCGCCGCAAGAGATGAACACCAAGATGCTGGACTTTGAGACGTTCCTGCCCATCCTGCAGCATATCTCCCGCAACAAGGAGCAGGGCACCTACGAGGATTTCGTGGAGGGGCTGCGCGTGTTTGATAAGGAGAGCAACGGCACGGTCATGGGCGCCGAGCTTCGCCACGTCCTCGCCACCCTGGGTACGCCAGCTGGGCAGAGGTGGAGCCCAAGGACAGGGGGAACAGAGGCGTGGGAAGTGACCGAGCGGCATATGTTGGGGAGACATGGGGGTCCCTGCGTCCTGAGGATCACATCCTGATCCAGGCCTGTCTTGCTTCCCCAGCTGGGTTTGCTCAGCAGGGTGGGAAGGAGAGGAGAGCAGGTTGGCTGAGCGGGGGTGAGGCCTGAGAGGTGGGACCCAGGGCTCCTGTCCTTGTCTTTGCCTCAGTCACTGGGGCCCTGGTCTGCTCACCCACTGGTGGCTGTAGCCAGAGGGAGAGACCTTGGGAACTAGGAAGGACCTTAAGACCCTTGGCTCCACCCTCCAAAGCCTCTGGGGGAGCTTTGGTATGGCCACTTCCTACACCCAGGAAGTCTTGAGCCATCAGACTCAAGGGGGTGCTTGGGTTTGGCCTGTGCCTCCTTTGCCCATCTGTAATTAAGTGCCCACTGTCTCCCACCCCAGGAGAGAAGATGACTGAGGCTGAAGTGGAGCAGCTGTTAGCAGGGCAGGAGGATGCCAATGGCTGCATCAATTACGAAGGTATCGGCTCATGCTGCACTTCCCCGGTCGCGCAGGGCTGGGCTGGGCTGCAGAACAGAGCAGATGCAGGGGCTAGGGAGCGTGCACACCCCGTGGGCTTTGGTGAGCTCCCAGTGGACATTGTTCTTTTTCTTTCCTGGGAGTGAACATCACGGTGTAATGGAAGGGGCATGGATTTCGGAGATAGCTCTGTGATATACCAGCTGTGTGACCTTGAGCAAGTCACTTACCTTCTCTGAGCCTTGGTTTTCTCATCTGAGCAATGGGGTGATGCTGGCCCCTGTCCCAAGGTTGCGGGGATTGGCAGAGATAATGTAGCTCATTTCATCTGTGTCAAGTACCAGCACAGAGAATGGACACAGAGCAGTGGTTATGTCTCTTCCTTCCTTCTACCTTCTCCCCATCAACCCTAAATGGGGGAAAGAATCATGCTCTGAAGAAAGGGTATTGGGAAGGTTTGAGGTCAGGCAGTATAGAGCAGGGAGAAGAGGTTTAAGGGGCTGAGAGGGACCAAGTGCAGTGGCTGATTTCCGTCTTCTTTCCCAGCCTTTGTCAAGCACATCATGTCTGGGTGAAGCAGACCCCTCCAGGGTGAGTGCAGCCTCTCCTTCGGGGTCCTTCTGGGGCCCCACAGGGCACTGCAGGGGGCGGAGAACAGCCTGGCCCCGCCCATCAGTCCCCTGCCCTCTAAGTGCTCCTGTCACCTCCTGCTCTGCCCCCTGCCCTCCCTGGTCTTTGCACCTGACCTTGACCTTCATCAGTCACATCCTCCTGCCTCTTCTGGGGTCTCTCAAGGCAAGACCATTCCCTCAGGAGGGGCCTCCTGTATAGGCTCCTGTGTGTGAGGAGCCAGGTACCAGGTGCCCTTGACCCTGTTCCTCTTTTCTCCCTTCCCTGACCACCCCCTGCGCCCTCCTGCCCAGGCTTGGTGCCGTCCTGGTAGGGCTGGGGTCTGTGATCAGGGGCTGGGGTATGGAGAGTGAGGTAGAGCCCTGTACATCTAGTGCTTTCTTTCAGGTGCCTGGCCCATGGCCTTAGCCCAGGTGAGTTAACGAGAGGCCCAGAGTGACTGAGCTGGAGTTGGAGTCCTGGACTCTCCACTGCACCGCAGCCCCGAGGACCTCATGGGCCCATAGCTGTCCCCGTAAATAAACAGCTCCGGCAAGGTTGTGCCGAGTTCCCTGATTCCAACCAGTCTCTGAGTTGCTTTCTTAAATGAATTAACTAGTTGAGTTGGGTTTTTGTGAGTGTGTGTGATAATGTCACCTGAGGCCTCATGCATATTCCTCAGAGAAATAAGCAGTAACTGGGAGCTGGGGGACAAGGGCCAGAGCCCAGAGATCTAGAAACATGAGGGCCAGACCATGCGCAGAGAGCTCAGGAAGGGCCTGCAGTTTGAGGAGCTGTAATCAGGAGTTTCATTTCCTTCCAAGGCTCACTCTCCACCTTATGTCCCGTCCAGGTGACAAATAGGAAGAAGCCACCTGCTTCTTTTTAAAAAAATTGTGGTAAACAGGGGGAAGGGTTGGGGGGAGGGATAGTTGAGTTTGGGATTGACATGTACACAATGCCGTACTTAAAATGGATAACTAGGGACTTACCTGGAGGTCCAGTGGTTAAGACTCTGCCCTTCCACTGCAAGGGGTGCGGGTTCGATCCCTAGTGAACTAGGATATTCTGCATACCGTGCAGCTCAGCCAAAAAAAAAAAAAAAAAGGATAACCAACAAGGACCTACTGTACAGCACAGGGAACTCTGCTCAATATTATGTAACAACCTAAATGGGAAAAGAGTTTGAAAAAGAATAGATACACATATATGTATAACAGAATCACTTTGCTGTACACCTGAAACTAACACAATATTGTTAATCAACTATACTCCGATATAAAATAAAAAGTTTTTTTTAAAAAAGAAAAAAATTGTGGTAAAATACATATAATATAAAATTTTCCATCTTAACCATTTTTAAGTGTACAGTCCTGTAGTGTTAAGTATATTTACATTGTTGTGTAACCAATCTTCAGAACTTTTTCATCTTATGAAACTGTAACTCTATATCCATTAAACAATAAATCCCCATTTCCTCCTCTCCCCAGTCCCTGGCAACCACCACTCTACTTCCTATCTCCATGCATCTGACTACTCTAGACAGCTTGTATAAGTGGAACCATACAGTATTTGTCTTTTTGTGACTGGCTTATTTCACTTTGATAATGTCTTCAAGGTTGATCCGTGTTGTAGCAAGTGTCAGAATTCCCTTCCTTTTTAAGGAGGAGTAGTATTCTACTGTATGTGTGCAGGTACCACATTTTGTTTATGGTCCTTGTATCTTTTTTTTTTTTTTTTTGGCCACGCCACATGGCACGCGGGGTCCTCGTTCCCCAAACAGGGATCGAACCCATGCCCCCTGCATTGGAAGCTCGGAATCTTAACCACTGGACCACCAGGGAAGTCCCAGTGTTTATATCTTGATGTGGGCCCTTTAGGTGTCTCTTCCCCTGAGAGCAAAGCCTCTGGTGCCTGATTCAGCCCTGCTTGTTCTGGGCATCTCACCGACTGCCGGCTTAAACCTCGGACTCCATACCCGGGACTCTGGGAAAGTGTCAGGGCTTCAGAGGGAGCACAGGCCTCAGGCTGGGAGGGCAGGGGAGTGCAGGAAGGCAAGTGAGAAAAGGAGGAAGACAAGAAACCAGAGACTGGGAAGAAGGAGAAAGAGCATGTAATGAAATTAAAGACACATGTGAGGGGACTTCCCTGGTGGAGCAGTGGTTAAGAATCCACTTGCCCATTCAGGGGACACGGGTTCGAGCCCTGGCCAGGGACGATCCCACATGCCGTGGAGCAACTAAGCCCATGTGCCACAACTACTGAGCCTGCACTCTAGAGCCAGTGACCCACAGCTACTGAGCCCGCGTGCCACAACTACTGAAGCCCACGCACCTAAAGCCCACGCTCCACAGCAAGAGAAGCCACTGAACGAGAAGCCTACGCACCACAACGAAGACCTAACACAGAAAAAAAAAATAAAAAATAAATAAATAAAAAAAAATTACATGTTCATGAGCCCTTTAAAAAAAATTAAAAAAAATAAAGACACACATGTGAGCAGAACACATGCCAGAACTCAGGGGCCCAGTCACCCCTGGATGGGCGTCCCTTAAATCCCTGAGGACTACCCAAGGTGGATTAGATTCTCCTTCTCACAACCTTTCTGCTACCCTGTCAGGGCATCCAGCCACAGAATTTTGTGAAACATCTTTTATTGATAATGACCCAGCCAAGGCTGAGATTCCATGAGCCCAAACAGGAAGTTGTCATGGGGAGCTGAGAACCATGAGCCCAAATTCAGTCTTCTCAGAATCTAAAGTCTGGCTGGGAAGATGAGACCAAGGCCCATGTGCACCTTTTCTTCCTTGAGGAGGGGCTCCAGCTTCGGGAGAGAACTGTTGAACCATAAAACCTGAGATCTTTACGTAGCTGTGAGCGGGGTTGTTGACACCAGTGGTTTTCAGACTTGGTTTTAGCTCCGTAGCCTTTTGCTCAAACTAAATTCTGTGCAGAAGCCAATGCATGAATCTGAAGGGAGCAGAGCTTCTCTGGCTGAGGAGGTGAGGCCCAGATGCCAGCGTCTTGGAGCCTCTACCTGGGCTTCTTGGAGCACAACCAGAAGACCACTGATTGCGTCAGACCTGCTAACTGTAAAAGTAAGGAAATGGATCTTTAGAGGAGAATTGACTTACCCAAGGTCACAGCTAATGACTGATGAGCCCAGGTCCCCGGAATCCCACATTTTTCCATCTTTTGACACACACCAACCTGCCTTTGAAATTTTTTCCAAGTTAGGCTCTTGGGAGTCTTCTCTCTTGTTTGCCTCCTACCATTCTGCCTGCTCCTTTTTGACCTTACTTATTTCTCCTTTTTATTTCATTTATTTTCTTTTTTTGGCCGTGCCGTGTGGCTTGCAGGATTTGTTTCCCAACCAGGGATTGAACCCGGGGCATGGTAGTGAAAGCCCAGAATCCTAGCCACTAGGCCACCAGGGAACTCCCCATTATTTCTCCTTTTTAAAAGTCACCCTCCCCAACTTGAAATGCTAGCATTCCTCCTCAGTGTTGGGGCCCTGTCAGGTTTTCCTCCCTCCTTCCCTTCCTCCCTCCCTCTCTCCCTCCTTTCCTCCCTTTCTCCACAAAGTATTTATTGTCCACTGTATACATTTTTTCTTTCTTTCTTTCTTTTTTTTTTTTTTTTTGCGGTGCGCAGGCCTCTCACTGTTGTGGCCTCTCCCGTTGCGGAGCACAGGCTCCGGACGCGCAGGCTCAGCGGCCATGGCTCACGGGCCCAGCCGCTCCGCGGCATGTGGAATCTTCCCGGACCGGGGCACGAACCCATGTCCCCTGCATCGGCAGGCGGACTCTCAACCATTGCGCCACCAGGGAAGCCCCCACTGTATACATTTAGGAGGAATTGGGGTTAAGCTCCCAATGATTAAAAACTGAAAGTGTTTTCCCTGCCAAAGTAGCTTACCATCCAGTTAAGCAAGGACATAAGCATCAGGGCACTAACTAGAGAATGAGCATCACAACAACAGCAGGACAACTTCATCTATGTAACACAGGGTAAGTTCCAAGGGACCTGCACGAAGCAGAAGGAAGTGAGGTATGACAGGGATGATTTTCCTTGGTGGGCTTTAAGTGAGACCTTAAAGGAGAAGATGCCCCAAGTCTGCAGCTCAGGCTCAGGTAGGAAAAGGGCACGAGCAGGGGGTCACTGACTCATTGGACAGACACTGATTGAGTGCCTGCTGCGTGTATAGCACTGGTTTGGGCCTTGAGAATACACTGAACCAGACAGACATGGTCCCTGCCCTCATGGAGCTTACAATCTAGTGGGAAGACAGACATTAAATAATTGTATCGTGTGGCAGATAACAGCCAACATTTATTGAAGGCAGCGTCGGTTACGAGTATATTGATATTTGGCTGTGGGTTATGGAGACCGAAAGACAGCGGCTTCTAAGATGCGAAAGTGCGTTTTCCCCTCCCACCGAAGTCCGGGGGTTGGCAGTCTAGGGCTGGTATGGCAGCCACTCTGCACGAAGTCCTCAGGACCTAAGCTCCTTCTATCTTGTGACATTGATGTGTGACCTCTATTCATGGCCCCGATGGCTGCTCCAGCTCAGCCACCTTGTCTCCTCAGGGAATAGTTCACCAGGTCTCCTACTTGGTGACCCCTCCTCAGGAACTGGCATGACTTATTGGCCTCCTTATGGTGTTGGGCTCATTCATTTGAAGACCGAAGAACTCCTGTCCTCCTTGTCACCTTTTCTTTGCCCCGGCCTCCTCCTGCCTGGCCCATCAGTAAGGCTCGGCACCACCCCATCTGGGAAGAGGTATGGGTAAAAGGTGAACTATTTCCAAGATTGTCTTTGGACTGACTTCCAGTATTTCAAACCGGGACTCAGACCATGTCTTAGTCTGCTTGAGTCGCTATGACAAAACCCCATAGACCAGGTGGTTTCAATAACAGACTTTTATTTCTTACAGTTCTGGAGGCTGGAAGTCTGAGATCAGGATGTCAGCATAACTGAGTTCTGGTGAGGACTCTTTCTGGCTTCCAGATGACTACCTTCCTGCGGTATCCTCACAGAGAGAAAAAAGAGGAGAGAGAAAAAGAGAGACAGATGGACAGAATAATCCCATTTTGAGGGCTCCACCCTCATGACGTCACCAAAACATAATTACCAAAGTCTTTAGCTCCAAGTACCATCCCATTGGAGATTGGGGGCTAGGGCTTTAACATATGAATTTGGGAGGACACAATTAAGTCCCATAGCGGACCATGTAATTTATAGGAATAGGGCTGCTCCCACTGTGGTCCCTTCCACCACCCTGTGGGGTGGCTGACTGTGGATGTGAGAGGATAGCACTATAGGAGGTTGAGTAAGGGTGGGAGGAGGAGGGGGAGGGGTGTCCCAGCTCTTGGGTGGATTGAAGGAGGGCTCCAGCCTGGAGCTAAAGATGGCGTGAGTCCTGACAGGGTGACGGCAAGTGATGGGACATGAGACAGCTGCTTTTGTGGGGGGAAGATGACTGAAGGTGCCCACAGGCTGAGCTTCCTGCCTCCCGGGGATTGGTACAGTAAACATGGCCCTGGTGCAGCTGCCTTCCCACCCTAAACACTGCGGACAAATGTTGCGGAGAGTTTTCTGCTCCATGTCAGAGAGGATGGGTAGTTTCCTTTAAAGTTCCCATTGTCAGAGGGAACGAGCCAAGGCAGGAACAGGGAGGAGACTTACGCTCTTTCCTTTGCAGCGTTTAGCTAAGTGCCATCAGGTGTTGGGCATCCTCTACACGCTCTCTTTGGTAGCTTGGGTTCTTACGGTAGAATGTATGCTGGTGATTGCTGGCGGTGCAGTGTCTGCCTCATACCACTGGATGGCACAATTGCAGCATCATGCTTCCAAAGGACACCCCGGAGTGGGAATGAGAGCAAAACTGATTCCCAGCCTGGGTTAGAAGGAACCTTCAGAAGTCACTCGGTCCATCTGTGTGCCTTCAGAAAAATGGGGGTTTTATTCACTTTCAAAGACTCACAACTATTAGTGAGCTTGTTTCAGTACCTCCACAAAGGTTTTGCAGTGAGGGGTCAGAGAGAGGACACTGTTCTGGACACGTGGAAACCTGGCATGTAGACCAGTTGTGCTCCTAAGTCACATACACACTCAGCTTCCGATCCACAGGTTGAAAAATAAGGAGGTTGATTAGATCATCTTTTTTTTTTTTTTTGCGATACGTGGGCCTCTCACTGCTGTGGCCTCTCCCACTGCGGAGCACAGGCTCCGGACACTCAGGCCCAGCGGCCATGGCTCACGGGCCCAGCTGCTCCATGGCATGTGGGATCTTCCCGGAGCGGGGCACGAACCTGCGTCCCCTGCATTGGCAGGTGGACTCCCAACCACTGCGCCACCAGGGAAGCCCGATTAGATCATCTTTAATATTCTTCCCAGCTCTCTGATATGGGTCATTTAGAACTCAACTAACTACTTGCTGTACTCAGCTCTAGTCCATTTGTTTTATTTTCACCCATGTATATGTGTTTAGAATATTAAGTGGTAGAAAGTATTCACTCAAAATAACTATGGAGTGCACAGTTGTACGTGCTCTGGGAGATAAAAAGCAAAGCCGGGCTTCTCTGGCAGTGTAGTGGTTAAGAATCTGCCTCCCAATGCAGGGGACACAAGTTCGAGCCCTGGTCTGGGAAGATCCCACATGCCGCGGAGCAACTAAGCCCATGTGCCACAGCTACTGAGCCTGCGCTCTAAAGCCCGTGAGCCACAACTACTGAGTCCATGTGCCGCAACTACTGAAGCCCGTGTGCTTAGAGCCCGTGCTCCTCAACAAGAGAAGCCACCACAATGAGAAGCCCTCGCTCTGCAACGAAGAGTAGCCCCCGCTTGCCACAACTAGAGAAAGCCCACGCGCAACAACGAAGACCCAATGCAGCCAAAGATAAATAAATAAATAAAAATTTTTTTTTTGAAGTTGAAAAAAAAAAAGAAAAGAAAGTCACTCATGGTCTTTCACTCCATGAGTTTATACTCTATGGAAGTAAGAATGATCTACAGGTGAAAATTTAAACTATGTTATAAGGCAAAATAGAAGAAAGGACACCAGGCAGTATGTGTCTAAGAATTGAGGGAGAGGTGTGTGTGGGATCATAGCCCTCGGATCTCAGGGAATGGCCAGGGAGGGCTTCATGGAAGAGGAGTGAGATATAAATGGGATGGGATATAAATAGACAAGAACCCAGAGAGTGTGATTCCTGACAGGAAGCACAGGGTGCCTTCTTCTTTGCCAACTATAATCACAGTCCCTGTCTTTTAGGATTTACATGAAAAGAAATAAAGAGGAATAAAAGAAGAGTGAGAAAAGTAACTGGAGAATAGGACAAGAGGCAAGAAGAAGGGAAGAATGACAGAGGGAGGGTGGAAGGGTGTGCAGGGGTCACACTCTGGAGTGAGGTGCTACCAATTCAGAGGTAGAGAAGCAAAGTTTAAAAATTCAGTGTAAGCTGGGAAAGTACTCATTCTTTTCTCCCCTAATCTTGTTGGGCCACAGAATCACAGGCTTTCAGGGTTGGAAGAGACCTCTAATTCAAACCCTTCCATAAAAGTCCTGTAAAATGATCGTCCAGTGTTCACTTGAATACCTACCATGACACGAGACTCACTACCTCCCAAGATAGCCCACTCCATTTGGGAAAAACTATCATTTCTATTGTTCTTAGTAGGAATCTGACATTTACGTCCCTGAAATTTCCATCCACTGGTCCTGGATTTGTCTTGCAAAGTGACCCAGAAAAGACCTAAGACCATTCCCCGTGATAGAAGTTGACATTTCCTCTTTTCTCAGCTCAGCACCTCCCAGCCGGTGCTTGTTCCACACTGAGATTCTTGAACCCATTTCATGTGGCCGGTTGCTGTCTAATGCATTCTATCTTGGGCCTCAGTTCCCTCTTAGCAATGTAGTTTGCCACGTTAGAGTCTGGAAATTAATCTTCTTGACAGAAAAGACGGACCTGAGGTCACAGAGAGGTTGGAGAGTTCTGCAAATGTCACACATGTAGCACTGAGGACTGTGCCTTTTCTGTATTTCTTGCTCTGAACCTTAGTGCAGCCGATTTTTGTTAACTTTACCGTTAAAAAAATTTTCACCTAGCTTGGGACTCACGCCTTCTTGGCCTTGTTCTCACAGCCCCATGTCACAGCTTTATGTTCATAACAAGCCCTTGGCTGCCCCACCTTCCGTTTATTCTGGATAAGAACGCTGTTGAATTCTCTTTCCTCAGCTCCACCAGCCTCTTCAGAGCCCCTTCCCCAGTTTCCTTATTGAATTGTTTGCATTTCACTTTTTTTTTTTTTTTTTATGCGGTACGCGGGCCTCTCACTGTCGTGGCCTCTCCTGTTGTGGAGCACAGGCTCCGGACGCGCAGGCTCAGTGGCCATGGCTCACGGGCCCAGCCGCTCCGCGGCATGTGGGATCTTCCCGGACTGGGGCACGAACCCGTGTCCCCGGCATCGGTAGGCGGACTCTCAACCACTGCGCCACCAGGGAAGCCCGAGAATTTGTACTTTTCATCATATTTTCAAAAGGGTCAGAGACCCAAAAAAGGTTAAGGACTGCTATTTGAGAGCCTTTGTGGGATTCTGTTTATCTTTCCTCTGAATGTTTTGACATTGCATCTGCTGTGGCCAGCCTTCCGCCGGGCTACCATGACCTCTAAAATAGCACATCTCCTTCTCTCAGGACCCTCTTCACTTCCCCCTCTCCCCCAGCCATTCCTTGGGTCACACTTAGGTTTAGAGAGGCAGTTCCACCTTTCACTTTTACTCCCTCTGTGGCCCTGCTTTTAGCTGAATAAGAATTGCTACCACACCCCTCTGAGCCTTGCTCCAGACTCTGCTGAACCAACGTGGGCGTGCACCCCCCAGCTGGAGCCGCGGGCTCACGGGCTCACCACATCCCCATGGTCCCTTTGGCTCCTCTCTCCTTGATCAGACTCCGATGGCCTCCGCTGGGCTTCCTCCCTCAGACAGGTGGGTTCCCTGTGGATATGAATCTTCTTGATGGTCTGCACTCACATGCCCGCTCTCCTAGCAGTTTTATCTTTCTTAGAACAGAGTCCGTTGTCGAATGGCGATGATTCCCATCTCACAAATTTTTGGTCATACCCAAAAGAGCATGTAGAGAGATTCTAAAAAATCTCCTTCATTTTGCATTTATGTAAATCTCATAAGATATTAGTTATTAGGGATCAATGTGTCATTTCATAACCAAGGGCCGTGGTCAGTGTAAGGACAGGTTGTTGAGGGTGTCCTGAGTGTCTCTGTGGAGTGTGAAACTTCGGTCTGGGCATCTGAGGACTTGAAACAGCACTGCTGGCAGTGCTGGTCTATTAGGGATCCCTCCGCTTCCCAGCCCCCAGGCTTCGAAGGAAATTTTAAAAAATGACCACTTTGGCTCTACCCCTTCTCCCATTCCATCCCACCCACATTTCAGCTCTCATTGCAGCCTTTCTGTGCCCTACATGTTAAGGAGAAGCCAGAGGTCAAAGATCTAGTGTTTAAAACTTGGTTACCAGTTGGAATGGGGGGAGAGCTCTTGTGTAGTTAGTTTCACAATTATTTACTGAGGGCACTTTATTGCTGGTACTGCAAGTTTTGTTCTGATTTAGAATTTAGTCTTTGTGATATTTTGTCAGTGTCTAGTTTCTTATAATGGCAGCTGGCGTTTTGCCAGGACGTTGGGGTTTATAGAATTGAATAGGACCTGCTCCTTGCACTTAGGACTGATAGGTAAGCTAAGACATATATGGTGCACAGATACAAAAACATCAAGTGGAAGGCAAAGGCTGTGAGACAGATACTAACAAAGAAGTGGGGGAATTTTAAAGGGAAAAGCAGGATTATTTCCGGTTAGGAGGTCACAGAAGGCTCTTTGGAGGAGGAGGGACTGGCCCTGAAACCATGGAGAATGGGGGTGATTTTGACACACACTCATAGAAGAGAGCCGCAGTCAAGAGTGTAGTCTCAGGGTCAGGATGGGTCTACACTCATGAGCTGTGTGACCCCGGGCAAGGTCTCCAAGCCTCAGTTTCCTAATTTACAAAATGGGGATAATAGTAGTGCTGACCTCATTTGGTTATCACAAGGATCCAATGCGTTAATCCATGTAAAGCACTTAAAACAGCACCTGTATATGTATAACTGATTCACTTTGCTGTACACCTGAAACTAACACAACATTGTAAATCAGCTATACTCCAATAAAAATTTTTTAAAAATCTAAAAAAAACCCCAAACAAAAACAGCATCTATAACACAGTAAGGACTCAATTATTAACTCTGTAGGGGAGAAGGGTATTCTAGGTAGTGGGTACAGCTCTAGCAAAAGAAGGAAAATGAAAGAACTATTATTCTTTTGGGAAATCCCCAAATGATAGAACTACCCAGGAAACAGTGGAGAGAGAAATGGCGCTCATCATAATAGCAGCTCCCCGTGCCGCATAATTACTCTGTGCTTAACGCTCTTCCAAGTGCTTCACGTGCTTTGTATGGTTACTCTTCCCAGCGACTCCTCAAGGGGCAGGTGCAATTATCACCATTCTACAGGTGAGGAAACTGAGGCTAGTGGAGGCTAAGTAACTCCCATCAGGGCACTCAGTGAGTGGGCAGAAGCTTCAGACCCACCTCTGCTCGTAAGCACCAGCTACAGTGCACTTGCCTTCCTTGGCCCCTCCAGGGTCCGCCCCAGTCAAACCCATGCCCCCTGCAGTGGAAGTGCAGAGTCTTAACCACTGGACCACCAGGAAACTCGCTTAGTTTCCTTTTGAAGTAAAGGAGTCAAGGATATTCTGGAAGTCCCTCTCTTCTCTAAGGAGTCTGATTTCTTTTTCTCCCTTCTCCTCAAAACTTGTCTTTATTTGGCTGTCGTGTACCATTCCAGCCATCAAATGTCCCGATGACAGGAGTGCACAAGGAAGTAGAAAGCCAAGCACCCAGGTTCCTTGGTGCAAGCCTGCTAGCAGGTTAAAAGGAAAAAAAAAAAAAAAAAAAAAAAAAAATCAAACCAGCATGTAATAAAATCAAGGCAGAAAAACTGAGGTGATTTGGGATAAGGAAGTGACCAGAGACAAGAAGTCAGTGAGAGACCCTTCCCAGGGAACAGGAGTCTAAAATCTGACCTCAGAAAGAGTGGGGAAGACTGCTTTGGGCTCCAGCTGGTAAGGTGGAATGAGGGGCTGTTCCCCAGCGACCCCGGCCTCTGGTCCTCTCTTTGTGGCATCTGGGGCATCTGACTGAGATGAAGCTTGAGAGTTGTTGTGGGGAGAGACAGAGCAGGAACAGTGCATTTGAGGGCAGAGAGGGGAGGCAGTGAGCCACTTGCGTGACATGGCTGGCAGTTAAGGCGGACATGTTACTAAATTTCTTTTTTTCTGGGAATCTGGACTTGTTAGGAGTAGTCTTGCACTATAATCACTCATATTTTTTATTTGGTTTCGTTTTCTAGCTTGATAAAGAATACAATTGAAAAACTGCCACACATAAATAGGGCAGGGACTTAGGCTTTTTTTTTTTTTTTTTGCAGTACGCGGGCCTCTCACTGTTTTGGCCTCTCCCGTTGTGGAGCACAGGCTCCGGACGCGCAACCTCAGCGGCCATGGCTCACGGGCCCAGCTGCTCTGCGGCATGTGGGATCCTCCCGGACCGGGGCACGAACCCGTGTCCCCTGCATCGGCAGGCGGACTCTCAACCACTGCGCCACCAGGGAAACCCAGGAACTTATGCTTTTTAACCCATGTAACTAATTTCATGTACCTTTGGCAGTTCTACCATGTGCTTCTCCATCTTCTGCCATGCTACAATTAGTTTTTGAAGGACTTTGAGAGTTCTGTCCCCCTGCCTTAAAGGACACTCACGATCACCTGCCACAGTGTCCCAAATGTCCGTTATTAACCACCAGGCTCCTGATTATTGAGGGTTTGGGCTCTGAAACCAGAATGCCAGGGTTTGGAACTGAGGACTACAGTACACCAGTGAGTGACCTCGGGCAAACGACTCTCCCTCTCTGCACCCCAGTGTCTTTATCTGTAAAATGGGGATAAAAACAACACCCATTTCATTCAGGGGTATTGTGGGGACTTTACAAGCTAATATCTATGAAGTATTTAGTACAGCGCCTGGCACATAATAAACCCTCGATAAATGTTAGCTATGAATTTGTCATCACTCTGTCATCTGAGCTTAATGGATTGCCCAGTAGAATCCTGAGGCAGTAGGAAATAGAGGTTCGTTCTGTGATCTGGACAAAGGAAACAGGGCATTCCTTAACTAGGATGGTCCAGTCTGAAGGTTTTACCACAGGCAAAATCCTCTGAACATTTAGGGGATGGCTAGAGTGTAGAGTTCCCAGGGAAGGACCAAAGACACAGGGCCAGGAAGACAGGTGAGAGGTGGTTGCAGGTAACTATCCGGGGATGGGGAACGCAACCCTTGGGGTAGTCACAGGTGACTGAGCTCCTGAGGGGAGGAGACTGGAGCAAGAGGGGAGGAGGGTGGGGAGCCTGAGAGGTCGAGGTGCTCTCCTGCCAGGGGTTCTGGTTGGAGGGCACGAGGTGTGGGCTCTCCACTTCCACTCCTTCCTCAGACCTTGGGGCTTCCAAGTCCGGGCTGAGGACTGCAGACCTTACTGGGTTGGAAGCAGCCAGAGCCTTGGGGAAGTGAGACATGCTGCCGATCATACTCGAGCTCACAGTCACCCCACTCTGTGTCATCCTTTCAGGGAAAAGCTGAATCCCAGGGGCCCTCTGTTTGCCCCAGACCTTGGTCTAATGACCAGGTTCTTCCGGTGTAGCTGTCATATCTCAGGAGTCAGCTGGTCATGGCCGGTAACTTCTTGTAATCGTTAAGACAGGAAGTGGTCAGGACCTTGAAATAGAGCAGCGCTAGGCGGTAGGAGAGCAGGGAGAAGGCTTTTTCTGGAGGAAAGGCTCTGTGTGCCTTCTTGGGCTACGTGTGCAGAATTCCTGGACTTGGCCTGGGCGGCAGGATCCCTAGGGAAAACTTCTTTATGGACTTCCCAATTTAATGTCTTCCTTTATTCCAATAGGAATTTCTCCCACGAACATAGCAGTGCCCACTTGAAACATTTGGGGGTGTCTGGCAACCTATAGTCCCACTTATAGCAAGGGAGACAGTGGGTTGTAAAGTCTGACCGACCTGTTTCTCAATCCCTGCTTTGCCACTTACAACCTAGGTGCTCTTGAGCTAATTATCGCATTTCTCAGAGCCTCTGTTTCTTCACTTGTAAAATCAGGATTCCCATGCCTATTTTGTGCTGACTAAATAAAGTATGAAAAGATTCTTAACATAGTATTTTGTATATAAAAATTACAAAATAAACGGCAGCTAATATAACAACAACAACAAAGATAATAACTGTCCCATCACCCCACCTAACCTCAGTTCCTACCTCTGTAAAATGAGTTATTATGAGGATTAAGAGAGATGATCAATATTTGTAAAGGAGGCGGTATACAAAAAGAAGGATATATATGTTTTATTTATCTATTTTTTTTTTTTGCGGTACGCGGGCCTCTCACTGTTGTGGCCCCTCCCGCTGCGGAGCACAGGCTCCGGACGCGCAGGCTCAGCGGCCATGGCTCACGGGCCCAGCGGCCATGGCTCACGGGCCCAGCCTCTCCGCGGCATGTGGGATCTTCCCGGACCAGGGCACGAACCCGCGTCCCCTGCATCGGCAGGCGGACTCTCAACCACTGCGCCACCAGGAGAGCCCAAATGATATTTATTTTAAAGAAGGGAGGAAAGTGATCTCCGCGTCTTACTCTTCCGCCATCTTGAAGCTCCTCCCAGAACATGACTTACGTGAACTTTATTTCTGTCAGAACCTGTCTCGCCAAGCCGTGGCTGGAAGAAACTCTGGATACAGATCAGGGACAGAGAAGGCGCTCTCAAATCCTAGCTCTCTCCCTCAGAAGGAAATCACACTCAGGGGAAAAGGACCTGGGTAAGCAGCTCATCACAGTGAGGGGAAGTGGGGGTGAGGGGGAAGGGAGGCCATTTTCTGGCTGGAGACCTGGGGAGCTAACCCTCCCTGTTGAGGGATTGGGGAATGGATTCAGGCAGATTTGGGGGCCCATTGACTGGCCCCTGTTTGTACGGAGAAGCTGGAGTGGTGGCAGGGAACTGTGGATACTGTTGACACTGGCTGCACTGGGGGCCCCTCTGAGTCCTCAGAGGCCCAGCAGAAGGCCTCCCAGCCTCATGGGGTTCTAGACTCTAGCATTCCCCCAAAGCGATGGTTCTTAACATGTGGAATCACAGACCGTTTAAGAAGCTAGTGAAAACTAAGGACTATTCCTGTAGAAAACATATATCACACAAACTTTTGCCTATTAGAGGGGGTTCACAGATCCCTTGAAACTTATCCAAGGTCTTGGGGTGAAGAAACTCTGTCCCTGGCTTCAGAAGAGCCCTGATGCTTTAGGTGTTGGCAAGAAGAGGGGTCCATGAGCTTGGGACAATCTGGTACTTGTCCCAGGAGCACTGATTATGCCAAGAATCAGCCATGGGTTGGTACAGGGGCAGGGGACCTGACCCAGGAGCTACAGCAGAGGATGGTCAGTTTGACCAGCAAGGACCATGCCCATAGCCCATAATATCCTCCTGCCTCAATTCAGCTCACCTCAACTAGCCCAGGGGGCTAGTGATAGGCAACAACTATGAAGCAGTGGGTATCTTGACTTGTAGGCAGAATGTGGGAATATACTAGCAATCCAGCATAGATGAGTTGATCCTAAGGGGGGGGAAAAAAGTTCACATTTATTGAATACTTATTGCAGGCTGGTCACTGTGCTAAGTGGTTTGCATTAATTCTTTCCAGTGAACCCCGATTTTACAGATGGGGAAACTGAGGCTCAGTGCAGTTAAGCCACTTGCCAAGGGTCACTGAGCTAATGAATAGTGGGGCTAGGATTCAATTCTTGGCCACCTGACTCTTGTACAGGCAATCCTTACTTTACTCTGTCTCTTAGGAAGGCAAGGAGGGTCTGAGAAGTCTAAAATACATGGCTGGAGGGGGAATTCCCTGGTGGTTCAGTGGTTAGGACTCTGAGCTTTCACTGCCGTGGCCTGGGTTCGATCCCTGGTTGGGGAACTAAAATCCTGCAAGCCATGCGGTGCACCACACCGCCCCCCCAAACAAACAAACAAAAAAACATGTCTGGCGCCCAGCTGCAAGTTTGGATTCACTGAAGCAGGGCCCCAAGGAGGGTGACTGGGAACTTAGAAAGATGCCAGAGCAGGTATTTGGGTCCAGAAGCCAAGAAGCAGCTCTGTTATTAGAACGAGTCGACCATGGCTTGGGGGTTGGATGGGGAGGGTGTCTGGATTGGTCCGAGATGGGGTGTGAGCAGCCATGTGATGCCTTCTGTGGGCACAGAGCTTGAATCCAGCCTTGGCCAGGCAGTACTTTGTATGCTGAGCTGGGATGGAGAGTCCACGGGTTCTTACATTTTCTTCTCAGCAGAGAAAGGTCTGGTTCATCCTTGAGGATGGTCTCCTCACTTGAGGATGCAATCCCAGACAGAACTTGATTGTCTCAGGCCCAACTGGGCTCGAGCTCTAGGAGGGCGGGGCCTGGGGCTCTTCACTACCACATCCTCAGTATGCTGAGAATCACCTGGCACACAGCAGGTGCCTAATACATACTTGTGAATGAATGTGAAATGCCAAGGCTGAGCTCATCCCTCCACAACGTTGATAAAAACCTAGGGGTACTTTCTCAGACAGCTCCCCAGAGCCCAGAAATTCCAAGCTATATCATTGTTAAGTCAGAGTGTGGACTCTGAAAAGCCCATTTCCTTTAAGCCAAATGAACAGCTCTATCTTCTCTCTCTCAATGGACAGAAGAGCCACTGACAAATGTGTAGGAGGAGAAGATTCTGAGCCAATATACTTACTCTACACTCAGTCTCCTTCACTAGAAGAATGAATTTGCATTGATAGACCTACAATCGCTCCACAAATAATAACAATAATAAGAACACATTCCTCTGTGTTTTTCAGATTCCAAAGGCTTTCATATCCCTGGTTTCTAGAACCTCATAAATGTGTGTGTGTGTGTGTGTGTGTGTGTGTGTTGGGAGGGGGTAGCGTGGGTTTGGGGGTGAGGAAAAGGGCAGGGAACGGATAGTTATTTTTACAGATAAGGAAAATGTGTATAGAGAGGATTTGGAGACTTTTTTTTAAACAAGATGATCGTGGTTTTTTTTTTAACTTTTTATTTTATATTGGAGTATAGTTGATTAACAATGTTGTGTTAGTTTTAGGTATAAAGCAAAGTGATTCAGTTATACATATACATGTATCTATTCTTTTTCAAATTCTTTTCCCATTTAGGTTGTTACATAATATTCAGCAGAGTTCTCTGTGCTATACAGTAGGTCCTTGTCGGTTATCCATTTTTAACATAGCAGTGTGTACGTGTCAGTCCCAAACTCCCTAACTCTCCCTTCCCCCTGGTACCCATAAGTTCATTCTCTAAGTCTGTGAGTCTGTTTCTGTTTTGTAAATAAGTTCATTTGTATCATTTTTTTTAGATGATATATATATATACCATATCTTCTTTATCCATTCCTCTGTTGATGGACATTTTGGTTGCTTCCATATCTTGGCTATTGTAAATAGTGCTGCAATGAACATTGGGGTGCATGTGTCCTTTTGGACTGTGTTTTTCTCCAGATATATGCCCAGGAGTGGGATTGAAGGATCATATGGTAGCTCTATTTTTAGTTTTTTTAAGGAACCTCCATACTGTTCTCCACAGTGGCTGTACCAATTTACATTCCCACCAACAGTGTAGGAGGGTTCCCTTCTTGGAGACTTTTTCAAGATCCCTTAACTAGTAAGAGGTGGGGCAGGGACCTGAATCCGGGGACCTTCTGACTCTTAGTACAAAGGGGAAATAAGCATGACCTTGAAGGCAAGAGGTCCAGGAAATGGCCACAAAAGTGTTTCCTCCAACTTATAGTGGTGACAATGAGGAACTGGATAAAAGTGAGGCTTCCCCAAGAGGGCAGACTATTGATGAGAGCACAGGGAAAGGATTCCTATCTTGGGGTCAGCCTGGCCAAGGTCAATCAAGGAGCCAGATACTGTGACTCTTGCATCTTTTTTTTTTTAATTGTCCTCTTTATACTGTCTCATCATAGACATTTATTTATTTTTATTTTTTAGTTTTTGGCCACACTGTGCAGCTTGCGGGATCGTAGTTCCCCAACCAGGGACAAACCCGGGCCCTGTCAGTGAAAGCACCACGTCCCAACCACTGGGCCACTGGGGAATTCCCTCTTGCATCCTAAATGGATCTTGGAGAAGATCTATCCGTCATGCACTGGATACCCCTCCATAGTCCTATCACCTGGGGAGTATGGCACTTGGGCAAATCACAGAATAGACACTCAGATCCCCCAACATCGTTGTTCAATTAATATTTTATTAAAATTAACTATCAAGGGCTGCTAAGAAGGCAAAAATAGGAAGAAATTCTTTTTTTTACTGAGAGCCTACTGGGGAATATAAAGATAATAAGCACTCAGGGATCTCACTGTCTACCACAGAGAGGTGACGGTGGAAGAGGTGGAGTGGAAAAATCATCACAGAACTTCCGCTTCTGACTATGACAGAGTGACTGGTATGGGACTTGCTCTTCCACAGATAACAACAATACATTTAGATAACATATATGAGAAACTGCTTTAGACATTGAATATGACAAAGCAGAATTATAATCCTTGAGGGAAGGGAAACACATGAGATGAGCCCTACATCTGCCGAGCTTTCTGCCTGGGAGAACTTTCTGGACTGCAGTGCAAGAAGGTGGAGCCTAATAAGTGCACGATGGTCTCACTGAGGTGAAGTGCATAGATTACTGTTCAGGGCTGCTGAGGAAGCTGTAATTTGTGGGAAAGGCTTTTAGAGAGGAGGGAGTCGAACAGAGAGGGGCCCGCAGAAATCTGCATGGGTGATCTCCATGGTCTTTGGATAAGGGATGAGCTGCACATGCACATGATGAGACTCTATAAGGCTTAGCAGAGAGCAGCTGAGAGCTGACGAGAACACTAGAGGTTGTACGTGGCTTAGAGATGTTGGAGTTTTAGCCCAGTCAGAATGAAAAGATCTCACTAAACAACTTGGGTACTTAGGTGATACAGAAAGTCCATGCCTTAGGAGTAAGGCCATGTTCTACAGTAAAAAAAAAAAACAAACAAAACACACCCTAAGACTAAGGATAAAATTTAAAATGACCAGCCCTGAAAAAGAATAAAACCAACCTGTCAAGATAACCTGCCAGTAATTTAATTGCCTAATATAACAAAACTCAATAATCTTCAAGGGAAGACAATATACACTCTGAAACGAATAATTCACAATGTTTAGTATATAATCTAATATTACTATACATATGAAGAAGCAGGAAATTGGGACCCACCATTTTAAAAAAAAGCAATAAAGTGATACATTTCCTGAGATGAGTCAGAATTAGCAGACTGAAATTTTAGAATAGTGGTTGTAAACATGTTTAAGGGCTTAAAGGAGAATATAGACATAATTATTGAAGATATGGGGAATCTCTGCAGAGAAACTGAAACTATGAAAGACAAGCAAAGGGGAATTCTAGAACTTAAAACACAATGTCTGAAAAATTTCATGGCTAGGCTTAACGCATATTAGAGAGTGCCAAAGGAAGGGTTTGGAAACTTAAAGAGAGATTACTGTTTAACTGAAAAACAAACAAAAAGAAATGATTTAAAAAACCTGGAGCCTCAGTGGCCTGTGGGACAATTTATTTTCGATAACATCTAAATATGGGTAATTGGAGTTTCAGAAGGTAAGGAGAGAGAGAATGGGCAGAGAAAATATTGGAAGAAATAATGGCTAAGGAGTTCCTATATTTGGTGAAAAATAAACCACTTATATATCCAAGAGTCTCACCAACCTCAAGCAGGATAAGTATGAACAAAACCACTGACTCATCTTACAGTCCAGCTGCTAAAAACCAAAGATAAAGAGTACATTAAAAGCAGCTAGAGTCAAACTGAGAAAGTTTGAGCAACAAAATAAATCATAGTATCGGATTATAACTCATAGAATAAAATAAATACCCATGAATTCATACTGATACAAATAAATAACTGAATTTTAAAAGTGAGGAAGAAGGAGGCAGGTCTTCCTTACTATGGAATACCAATTAATAGCTGTAGAAGGAAAAATGGAAGTGGAAAATCACTATTAACCAACCATCACACTAACTAATTGCAGTCAAGAACCGTTGATGGATGCTAAAATTAGTGGGTGAAAGTATGAAGAGAAACAGGATATTTGCATAGAATTGCAGTATTCTCATAAAGTATTTACTAATTACAAAGAGCAAAATAGTTATTTATAGTGAAGAAACCTGGCAGACACCACCTTAACCATGTGACCAAAGTTAACACTGTAAGTAATAAGATGTATTGTCATCATGTACCCCTTGATATAATGTAATGACAAGGCACATACTTTTTGTGATATTCTTGTATAGAATGCCTCAATACAATCATGAGAAAACATCAGACAAACCCAAACTGAGGGTCATACTATACCATAACTGGCCTAATAATTGACACAAAAGTGTCAAGGTGATGAGAAGAAAAGGAAGACTGAGAAAATGTCATAGATTGAAGGAGACTAAGGAGACATGATGACAATACAATATGGGATCCTGGATTGGATCTTACACCAAAAAAAGGACGTTAGTGGAATACTGGCAAAATTCAAATATTGTGTCTAGATTAGTTAATAGTATCATATCGATGTTAACTTCCTGTGTTCAATAATTACAATATGGTAATCCAAATGTTAATAATAGGGGAAACAGTGAAGAATAAAAGGGAACTCTCTAATATTTTTAAACTTTTCTGTAAGTGTAAATGATTAAAAAAAAAAAAAAGCCAGAGGGAAAAGACAAGGGAACAAGAATGTAAATGATGGGAATTCCCTGGCAGTCCAATGGTTAGGACCCTGTGCGTTTACTGCCGAGGGCCAGGGTTCGATCCCTGGTCAGGGAACTAAGATACCAAAAGTTGCGTGTCGCACGGCCAAAAATAAATAAATAAAATACAATAAATGATGGCTGACTTCTTATCAGAAACAGTGGAGGCCAAGATAACAGTGGGACAACATCTTTGAAGTACTGAAAGAAAAAAAAACCCTATTAATCTAGAAATCTCTATATAAGAAATATCACTAAAAATTAGGATGAAACCAGTGAAAGTTGAGCACATCTGCTGCCAGTGAACCTTAATTACAAGATGTGCTAAAGAAAGTTCTTCAGGCTGAAGGGGTTGGAAATTTGGATGGCATGTTTTCTGGGCCGGTGCCCACCCCAAGTGGTTGGCACCAGCAGAGCTAGGCTGAGGAGACAGCTAGGTGAATGGGAGACTGGTTATATATATATAGGAATTAAACACATAAGTAAATATCGAGGCAGAGATGTAACCAGGCTGTGTGATCTGGATTTTGCACCAGGGCAATGGCAACACTGTTGAAATGGCTTCTGACCTAGAGGCCTTCCAGCAGCTAGGAGAGGTATATTGTCCTCAGGTCAGGAAGCCCATCTACCCACTGTGGGCTGGCTCCTCCCCTGCCTCCTTGCAAATTGCTAGTGACACTTCTGCTGATGTGTGCTATTCTTTTGGTGTATCCTAGTGTTTGGGAGGTCTGAGGAGGGAATGCCCATCTCTGCTGAGGGTGGGGCAGAAGGAAGGGGGATATCAGATAAGATTACATGGAAGAAGTGACATCTGAGATGTTTTGAAAGAGAAGTGGAATTTTCCAGGTGGAAAAAGGAAGTAAGATCAATCAGACAGAGAGGCATGGCGTGTTCGGGAATGCTAAGTATCTTCTTGGACTAGGATGGGAGATGAGGCTGGACATCTGAGGCAGGGCCAGTTTTCAGGTATCTTGTGTGTCTCAGGAGAGGGCTTAGGGAAGCCCAGGGGCAGCCTGAAAGCCTTTAGGGGAGCCCAAGAGCTGGAGAGATGTCCAAATCCTGCCTGATGCCTCAGGCCTTATTTATTTATTTTTTTATAAATTTATTTATTGATTTATTTATTTTTGGCTGTGTTGGGTCTTTGTTGCTGTGCACGGGCTTTCTCTAGTTGTGGCGACCAGGGACTACTCTTCGTTGCGGTGCACGGGCTTCTCACTGCGGTGGCTTCTCTTGTTGCGGAACACAGGCTTTAGGCGCACGGGCTTCAGTAGCTGTGGCACATGGGCTCAGTAGTTGTGGCACACGGGCTTAGTTGCTCTGTGGCATGTGGGACCTGGGCTCGAACCCGTGTCCCCTGCACTGGCAGGCGGATTCTTAACCGCTGCGCCACCAGGGAAGTCTTCAGGCCTTGTTTTTAATCATCCTTAGAGTTTCCCATCGAGGCAGCCTGAACCAGCCCCTGCCACTGGTGGCCTCCTGCTCATAGCCCTAGCATTTTGCCCCTTTGAGCCTCCTGAAGTTTCTAGTTTGGGGAGGACCCAGAGAGCAATAGGTAGGATTCGGTGGAGGCAGGAGGCCTTTGAAGAGAGTAAGATAAAGCTCCAGAGCCTGTGAGTTTGAGTGGAGGCAGTATATTGACTGTCTTGAAACGTTTATCAGATACTTACCCCGTGCAAGCAGGTATTTGTAGAGAAAGGCCCCTTCTGGACATCAGGTGCTCACACAGCTTGAGATGTGGTCCTGTCCTCAAGAGGTTTACAGTTTACCTGAAAACCGAACCAAACCAAGATAAAAATTAGTGAATAATAAAGGACTAAACCGGGGCCTGGCACAGAGTAGGCATTCAGCAGGTTTGTCAATTAAATGAATGTGTGAATGACCAAAACTCAAGGTACAGAGGGCAAGTGCCCAAGGAATTCAGGGGAAAGAGAAAGCCGCGTGGGTGTCTCCAGGGAAAAGTGCCAGAGGTTCCTGGTTTTTCTAAGTATTCCAAGTGCCCAGCGCGCACCCTGGGACCAGGATGTCTGCGACCTCGACCCCCGCCCCCTTTCCCTGGTCCCAGTCTTGCCTTGCGTACCCGCGGGCGATCCCCGCCGGCTGAGCCGAAGTGGCGAGAAACGAGCGGCGGTTTCTCACTTCCCCCCATGCGGTGGAGGGTCCAGAAAAGTGCCAGAGGGGAGGAAGCGCAAGTCCACGGCCCGCCCCGTTGCGTCCCACCCCCTGCGTCCCCTCCCCTTCGGCCACGGGAAAAGCGGCCGCGGGCGCCGCTGCTAGCTGTGGGGTTGGAGGACGCGGCCGAGGCGGAGCGCGGCGGCCAGCGGACGAGATGCGAGCGCTGCCGCTGTGGGCCGCTGTGCTGGTGCTGGGGGCGCTGGCGGGCGTCGGCGTCGGAGGTGAGTGAGGCTCCCGCGCGGCGGGGACGCAGCCAAGTGTGCAGACTTCGAGCGGGGAAACCGGGCGGGCGGGTCCTGCGCGGCTGCGCTCCGAGTGCGCGGGGCCAGCCTGGGGCTGTCGGAGCCCGGAGCTGGGGACCTTCCGGGCCCCGCTGTGGGAAAGGCGAGAGGCTACCTAGGGGCGGGTCCTCCGGGACACCGAAGCCCTTAGCCAGGTTAGGCGCCCGCTCCGGGCGGTCTCAACGTGCGCGGTGAGGTGGGCGCATCTCTGAGCCCCGAGTTCAGCCCCGGCTGCGCGCATCGCAGGTGGTCCCGGCCCTCCGAAGGCTCTGGAAGCCAAGGCGAGCTGGGGCTTCCCGGGGCTGTTCCCGCGCGTTGGCAGAGGGATGCGGTTGTAGCTTCTCGGATGAGAGTGTGTGCGCCCCCGGGTTTGCCGGTTACTCGACATTCCCCTTTCTCTTTGTGTACACTTTCTCCCAAGTTTCTGTTTGGTTTTTGCTTGGTGGCCCCCTGCGGGAACGATTCGGAGGAGGATGAGGGCTCTGCCTCCTACAGTGTCCCCGGGTGGCAGCGGTGCCTCTGCTTCCGGGACAAACCCAGCATCCGAAAAATCTCCACTGTATGCGAGCTGCTACGCCAGGGGTCCCTGGAGCTGGCTTGGCTCCCTGGCTTTGTCTCTCCTGCTGCTGCGCACACGATTAGCTGCCAAGGCAGTTGGCATTCGGCCTCCTTGGTGCTGCGAGGGGCAGAGCAGAGCACAGCCCAAGGGTGCTGCCCGTGATCTTTCTGGAGCCTGGGTGACCTTCCCAGGGAGAACTCTGGCTCCTCCTCTGTGTTTCTCTGCAGAGGACGCACAAGTGTGCATATACCTACTTTTAGTGAAAAGAGTAGTACTCATTGTAGGGCAATTTAGTTCCTGCAGAAGATATTTTTTAAAAAGTAAGATTTATTGCTAAGGCCATTTCGAAGATAGCTATTCATAAATACTTGATGACTTCCTTCAAGACTCGTGCATGTATAAGAGATTGTGCAGGAGAGGGCAACAGCATCATTTAAAAAAACCCACTTTATTGAGGTATGATTGACATACAAAACGCTGTATATATTTAATGTATATGACTTGAATTTGGAGATAAGTATACACTCATGAAATCATCACAATTTATGACCCATAACTTGATGAAGGAGTTAGAGATAATATATAGGGGGCTGTTTAAGTTATTACTGCTGAAGCTTCCCATGTGACAGATGCTCAAACAGGTCAGCTGATGTCTTTAGCCTGCAGTGAGCAGCCTGATGACTATGGCATGGAATTATGAATCTCCAGCATTCAGCCCTGGGAGAGGTTAGAGCCTTGGTTAGATGCTGTCTGAATGGAGAAATCCAGAGGCAATTCAGGTGTCTCCTACGGAGATGCCTGCTTCCATGAACTTAAAACATTTTTGCTTTTTTTTTTCCACATCTACAGCTTCCTGAATTTCAGAATGATTTCTGAATCTAATCATTATATTTTCTTACAGTTTTAGAAGTAAGTAAGGCAACACAAGATAGAGCCTAGCATGGTGCTTGGATCAATTAGTGAAATGAAGAGCGTATTTGTTATTTTGGTGTCTCTCCACCCCTGAGTATACCTTTTGTCGATCTGTTTTTTTTTTTCAATAATACATAGAGGATTCCACTGCATTGACATACCTAAGTTTGCATGAAATATCCTCTTGGGGATCTGTTCACAGATTCATTGTTGTGATTGGGGTGATTCCAGAAGTGGTGATAGGTTGTACTGAGCTAGCCTCAGACTCCCTCTGAGAGGCAGGATAGAGTCATATTTAAGAGCATGGGCTCTAGAGAAGACCTCCAGAGTAATAAGCCCCCCCGTAAAAGCAGTTGCAATTGTCATTAAATCCCCCATCCCAGTGTTGGGGGCTGGCTTGCAGGTAACATCAGATCCCTGGGAAGCAGATGCAGGATGAGAGTTGGAGAGCTATATTGGGATACACAGTGTTGAAGGGACAGAGACAGAACTGGGTGGCAGTGGCACAGAGAGGCCACCCCAGAGTGGGAGAGTCTCGTATGGGGAATAGAGAGGTTGTTTGAGCATAGACTTGAGTTTTGGAATTCATGTGCAAAGGTGATCTTTTTAGCTTCACTCAAGAACTCTTGGGTCTTGTGGCTTCCCCCAAATATGGTTCTTTTATTTTTTATATAAATTTATTAATTTAATTTATTTATTTTTGGCTGCATTGGGTCTTCGTTGCTGCACACGGGCTTTCTGTAGTTGCAGCGAGCAGGCGCTACTCTTTGTTGCGGTGTGCGGGCTTCTTACTGCGGTGGCTTCTCGTGTTGCAAAACATGGGCTCTAGGCACGGACTTCAGTAGTTGCAGCATGCAGGCTCAGTAGTTGTGGCTCGTGGGCTCTAGAGCACAGGCTCAGTAGTTGTAGCACACAGGCTTAATTGCTCCGCGACACGTGGGATCTTCCCGGACCAGGGCTCAAACCCATGTCCCCTGCATTGGCAGGCGGATTCTCAACCACTGTGGCACCAGGGAAGCCCCCAAATATGGTTCTTTATTCTAATCTGAGACCTACTGAGTGACAAGTTTTGTTTGCTATCACCATCTAAATTGATTAGTTCTGAGCTGAGGTGCTGATTTCTCCTCCTGATTTATATTCTGGAAACTCTCCAACTGAAACCCTCTGCAGGAGCCCTCAGAGCCTGGAGAGACATAGGAGGAAGCCTTGTTGGCTGGGGAAGGGGACAGCTATGATTTAAAGCCAATCAGATGTGGGTTTAATTCTTGATTTTGCCTCTTATTATCTGTCATACTTTGGGCAAGTGACTTAATCTCTTGGGTCCTCAGTTTCCTCATCTGTAAAGTGGAGGAAATAATACTTCTATGATTGTGTCAGTTAAATGAGATAAAGGCACAAAAAAAGTTTTCAATAAATGGCATTATTCTTCCTATCCTTGGTAACTACAACGTATTGGAGGTAAGGCTGCTACTGCTTCATGCATGAATACAATCCAGGTTCCTAAATGAGACCCATGGGATCCCTTTTCCCATGGCTATGCGACAGGGGACTCCTCCTTATTTCAACCCGTTCTGCATTTGTGGCTTGGCATATCTCAGCCGCTCCGTCGCAATAAGAATTCACAGAAGAGTCCAAGAGGAAGAGAGGCCCATACATTTGCTTTATCCATGAGAAAACCTTAAGTTCTGTCCCTGGGAAAAGAGGAAAGTAAAATACATTCACAGGTTTTGAGAAGAAGGACATGTCTATTTTGTTTGACACTCTATGCCCAGTGGCTGACACATAGGTGGAAAAATACGTACCTATGGAAAGCTATGAAAAGGCATCTAGAGGAGATGTGCCTCACCTTAAGATACCCAATATTTGAATGTCTGTATTCATTCATAGACGATCCTCAAGTGCTCCATCTGGGCATTCTGGAGGATATTAGAATACAGCCAAGCCCATGAGTTCTTTGGGCATTTGGACCTCTATACTTTTGCACCATTTAGACCTCTGCTCTGAGGGTGCTGGAAACTCAGGGGATCCTCTGTGAAGTGTTTGCTTTTCCCCCCACCTCCTGGGGGAATATACACAGGAGGGCAGCATTCTTCTTTACCACCTTCAAAATTGTGAGTGTGAGCAGCTGAGGTCTCTTGGGCACAGCATAATTGGGGCAAGGAGGCAACAGTGACGAGGGGGAGTCTGGATATGACTCTGGAATTTCCTAGTAGAAATTCCCCCTCTACAGCTCCCCACCCCACTCAGGATCTCTGGTTATCATCCCCTCCCAGCCCTAAGACTCCTTCTGCCCTTGTTGGCAGGGATAGCCAGGAAACATGCCCACAGGAACCACAACTCATGAATCAGCAGACAGATAATTAACTGGGGGAATGACTGAGCGGCTTCAGGGATCAACCATTTGGCTTGACCCACCCCCCTCTGCTGCCCACAGAGCTGGCCTGCTGCGTCACCCCATCGCCTCTTCTCTCTTCTCCTGACCCCTGGCCCTTTCTGAGTGGGACAATCATTGTGGCTGATGGAGCTCAGGTCACAAGTGGAAGTGCAGGTGGCAGCAGGCAGATGACACTGCCTGTTCTCCCTGTGTGAACTGCTGGTGTTTATTTAAATGGGAGACTCTGCAGCAAAAATTTATAAAATCTGCCTTTCTCTGCATGCACACAGTATCGCCAGGATCACTCTTTTCTTTATAGTTAGTTTATTTAGGTGTAATTTATGTACTGTAAAATTCATCCTTTTTAGGTGTACAGTTCTATGAATTTTTACAAATGCTCACAGTCAAGTAACCATCAGCATAATCAAGATACAGAATATTTCCATCACCCTAAAGAGTTGTCTTGAGCTCCTTGTCAACAATTTCCTTTCCCCACCTTTATTTCCTGGCAGATCTGTTTCCTGTCCCTACAATTCTTCCTTTTACAGAATGTCATATCAATGAAATCATACAGTGTGTAGCTTTTCAATTCTGGCTTTTTTTGTGTGTGTGGTAAGCGGGCCTCTCACTGTTGTGGCCTCTCCCGTTGTGGAGCACAGGCTCCGGATGCGCAGGCTCAGCGGCCATGGCTCACGGGCCCAGCCGCTCCGCGGCATGTGGGATCTTCCCGGACCGGGGCACGAACTCGTGTCCCCTGCATCGGCAGGCAGACTCTCAACCACTGCGCCACCAGGGAAGCCCAAGTCTGGCTTTTTTCACTTAGCATAATGTGTTCGAGACTCATCCATGTTGTTGCGTATATCAGAATGTTAAGAGGTTATCCCAGGCTACTCTGTCTTCCTCAGGTTCTGAGACAGTTACCCTGAAAGCAGGGGGCTATATCTGTTAAACCCAGATCCAGCTTTCAATTTCTAAATTTTGAAATTGGATAGATGCATTTGCAGCCAGCACTTTTATTATCCTTGGCCCTAAAATCAAATGTGGTCAAATATGGTATGTCACAATCTTTGGAGCTAGAAGCTAAGTAAACTGGGGCTATTCTACCTTTTAAAATTTGGGGTAGCATCTCTGAAAAAAACAACCCACCGTAAGTCTTCCTTTCTGGTTTTCTTTCATGTTCCCACAAAAAGACTTCTCTTCCTCCCTGCCAGCATTTCTTAGTTCAGTTAGTAAAGCTATTTAAACATTCACGGGGTGAATGAGGTGATGTGTGCTCATTATATGAAAGCCACATGTTGGAGAGTAAATGGCTGGTTCCCCTCTAATTCTGTTCCCCCCTAATGTTCACTATTAATTAGATGGTGTGTTCTATTCATATTTTTTGTAAAATCTTGCATATGTAATAATCCTTGCATATGTAATAATGCAAGAATTATTGCATTATGTAATAATGTATGTAATAATTCTCATGGGTATGTGTATTCCTTTACCTAAACTTGCATATGTAATATGTATATGTAATAATTCTTATTGGTATGTATATATGTAATAATTCTCATGTGTATGTCTATTCTTTTACCTCAACTTGTGTTACATTTTTTCAACTTAACAAAAGCCACTTTTTTGTTCATATAGCAAAAAACCCCTCAGGATGAAAAGAACTGTGGGTCTGGAATTGAGAAACCAGTATGCAATTCATGGCTCAACAGGCTTTTCTGTCAATTTGCTGGGTGATTTTGAACAAGTCATCTTACCTCTGGGCCTCAGGCTCTTGGGGTCTCAAGGGCTGCAAACGGGTGAATGTGTCAAAGGGAGAGATGTTGGTTTGCTCTTGCCCTTCCCCACCACCAGCTGGAGAAGTTTTTCCTTTAGCTGATTAATAGTGTGGAAGTCCGTTTAAGGATTTCTTTGGGGGGGAAAAAAGGGAGGTCTGCAGTTAAAAACAAGCTTGAAAAACTTCGCCCTGGAAGAAAGCTCCAGAAGTTTGGCGAAAGGCACATTCAGTAGCCACTTTGAAAGTCCCTGTCGTCAACCCTAAATCTGCTTGGTGATGGGATTCTTGGATAGAGGGAACCCAGGTCTGTGAGAGCCGCTGATGATTCCAACCCCCTGCTTTAGCCACTGCACGTGATAAACTCCTCCAGGTTGAACCTGGGCTGGAGCCACCTGCAAGGGGCAGGTTTGACCAACTCCTTGGGAAGGTGGAAGAGGAGGGCGTGCGGTGCCCCCACTCTGGGACCCCTACAGATAGAGACTAGACCACACTCTCCTGGGAGATTCCTGAAGGCTGTGGGAGCGGGCTGGCCAAGTTACTTCTGGAGTTCCCCTTGAGCTTTGGGATTCCAAGAGGCTACTGGGTTTTGGGGCTGAAGGTGCTTGCTTGTAGAGAGCCTGGCATGCCCTGGGGAGCCTACCTTTAAATGAATGCAAATGTAGAGACTGAGACAGAAGAGAAGACATTTAAAATTAGCTTTAGGTTTTTTTTTAGCTTATAAAACGAATTCAACTTTTTGTGAGGGGAAAAAAATTCAAGGACATTCCCTGGCCATCCCGTGGTTAGGACTCAGCGCTTTCACTGCAGTGGCCAAGGTTCAATCCCTGGTCAGGGAACTAATATGCCACAAGCTGCATGGCACGGCTGGAAAAAAAAAGAAAGTCAAGCAGTACAGAAATAGAATAATGTAGAAAGTACAAGTCCCTTGTAGTCTTGTACTTAAAGATAACCACTGTTGACAGTTACTCCAGAATTTTTTCCTATGTATATGTCACCATATATAATGATTTATCATTATTGTTGTTTCTCAAGCAGAATCATCCACAGTAGGATCATTGTCACTTAATAATATACCGTGAGCATCTTTTTATATCAGTGCATGGCCTTCCATTACTATTTATGCCAAGAGCTGTAACTCTAGCCAGAAGGCATATTGCTATGTGGATATACCTGAATTTTCTTAACCAATTCCCTGTTAGTAGACATTGGGATCACCCCCAATTATCTGCTACTACTGATAAAGTGGCAGGGGACATCCTTGTTCATTATTATGCACCTTTGTTCAAGTGTTTCTGCAGGCTGAATTTCTTAAACGAAAGCTGCTGGGTCAAAGGACACGAATATTTTAAATTTTAATTTTAATACGTTTTCCAAATTGTCCTCCAAAATGGTGGGACCAATTTGCCTTCCTACCAAGACAGGCTGGAAGCAAGGGCTGGTGACAGCACCACCGCCTGCTGTTTATACCCACAAGATATGAGCCTGAGGAGGAAAAGTAGCAGAATTGGACAGTTGAATGCCAAGGAGGTCACCAAAAGGGTGCTGCTGGGCTGGGCCTCAAACAGAACTTGGTATGGGCTTGCCTCTTTTCTATACTGAATGAGTCAGATGGGAGGTGGGGCCTGTGCTGATAAAATTTTCCAGAACTTGAGATGCAACATTTGAATCAAATATTAGTTAGGCTGTTAGGAAGAAATGGACATGTGTGCAATATTTGAGGGTTCTGGGGCCCTGGGATGTTAGGCTTCCTAGAGTATTAGTCAGCTTGTTGATGCTTTCTGTTTGGAATATATATACTTCCAGGGCTGGCGGCAGCTTGAAAATCATCTCATCTAATACCGTTTGTTTTACAGAGAAGCACAAAGGGAGGTCCTGAGAGGTGAAGTGACTTGCCCAAGATAACACAACTAGTTTAGTGGCGTTGGTGGGGTCTAGCCCTGGGGGCTCCTGTCTCCTGGCCAGTGATTCTTCACTGTATCCTGTAGAGACCAAGGACCCTCTCTCATCTGACCCTGAGGCGGGTAGGGGTGTGGGGGGGATGGGCATTCCTCGTGCAGGAAGTGATTTGCATGAAGGTAAGTAGGAAGGGAACCAGCATTTACTGAGCATCCACTCTGCTATCCGTGGCTCTTTCATCTGTGTTATCTCATTTAATCCTAACAACTCCTGAGGTAAGTGTTCTGCCCATATTGGGAGCATGGGGGAAAGGAAGGTCTCCAGTGCTTGGCTGATGTGGCTGGGTTGCACCCGTTAAATAGGAGGGAACAATTATAAGTTCTCGAATAGAGATGTGACACTGGACCTTAGAGAGAGCACCAGAGAGATGAAGGGACGTGCCTGAGGTCACACAGCCAGTGGAGCTGTAAAAGTGGTTTTAGACCTGAGGTCTCCTGTCTGCTGTCCCACCACCATGCTTCCCCCACCACATCCACTGTTACACTGTTCATCGTTTTACTCCCCCTGCCCTCAGGGTGTTTTCCAGGGGCTGGGTGTTAATTTTAGATAATAACTACACAGAAGACAGGACTCTGTCCTTTTTATGCAGTGTTCAGCATAAAACATGGCGACTTAATTATCCCAGTTGGAGATGATGACAAGACATGTTCTGGCTTCGCTTACAAGGGCAGGGCCTACTGGCTGAAGAAAGGTCAGTGAAAGGGCATGGCCAGTGGTCAGTACATTTGAACTTTGTCCAAGGGGATCCACTTGTTCAGGGAGAAATCCTTCCTGTCTTTCGGTCATGTCCCTCATGCCAGTGGATCAGCAAGTCCTCAGAGAACATCTAGGGTCTAACCATGCCATGGATACCACTACCATCCAAATCCAGCCCCCTGCCATCTGCTGCCTGGATGGTTGTAATGCTTCCTAATTGTTCTCCTGGTCTTGTTCCCCTACTGTCTGCCCTCCTTTCGTGGCCAGGATGATCTTCTGCTCACCTCTGCTCACAGCCCACCAGCGGCTTCCCACCACATGGAGAATGACAGGCACACTCCCTACCATGGCTACTGCTTCCCAGTATTATGGTCTCTGACTGCGTTTCCAACCGCCTCTCTATCTCTCTCCTCTTCCCTCTCTCTTCCTGCTGTTTTTTTAAGAGGCTGAGGACCATCTAGCTGCTGTGCGTTCTTTCTTGAATACTCGTCCCCTAGATCTTCCCATGACTCACTCCTTCATATCATTTTGAAATGCCACTCTGAGAGGCCTTTCTTTAAAGGAGACACCCTCCCCTTACCGATGCTTTGTCCTGCTTTATTTTCTTAGTGCCTTTGCCACTTTTTGAAATTGTACTTTTTCGTTGTGTATGTTTTGGCTTTCTGTTGAGCATGTTTGATTTTCGCTAAACTCTAAGCTCCACAAGAGTAAGGGGGTTGTTTATTTCATCAGTGTGTCTCCAGTGCTTAGCAGAGTGCCAGACACAGGTAGGTACTCAGTGAATATTTGTTGAGTAAGTGAGTGGATGAATGAATGCCAACACCATTGATATATGTTAGTAGAAAAGTATAAAAGAAGAGTAAACACTTTTCTGTTATCCATAGGTGGGTTAACCATTACAAAATGGTTAGGCTGGCTTTTTTCAATCATGCAGAGTATTTCAGAGCAGTGTTTCTCAAAATCATGTTATATATGCTATGGAAATGCAAATCCATTTTGTATTATTAGCTTCTTAGGGCTGCTGTAACTGGGTGGCTTAAAACAACAGAAATTTATTCTCTCTGGAAGCTAGAAATCTGAAATCAGGGTGTCAGCAGGGCCATACTCCCTCTGAGACGCTGGATGGACTCCTTCCTCATATCTTCCTAGCTTCTGGTGGTAGCTGGCAACTCTTGGCGTTCCTTGGCTTCCAGCTACATCACTCCACTCTCTGCCTCTGTCTTTATACGGCAACGTTCTTGCTGTCTGTGTTCACGTGGTGTTTTCCTCTTATGAGGACATCAGTCATACTGGTTTAGCACCCACCCTAATGACCCCATCTTGATTACATCTGCAAAGACCTTATTTCCAAATAAGATCATAGTTGTAGGTACTGGAGGTTAGGACTTCAGCATATCTTTCTGGGGGACACAATTCAACCTGTAACACATTTTAATATTGGTCGAGGCAAATTGTACACAAACGGCTTCTGATGTTAAGTACCATATTTAATTGGCTCTGATGCACTTTTTTTTTTAAACATTTGAAAATCCCTGAAATCAGCCTGCCTCCTGTACGGTAGTTTGGACTCCCTACTGCTTTGGGAGATGCTTACTGAAGCTTTCTGCTCAGAGCACAGAGGTATGTGTTACCTTGAATCCCACCTTCCTGCCTTCTTCCCCTTCCTTGGATTACTGAGCTGCTGCTGCATGTAAATGAAAGAACAAAAATAAGATAAACTTTCTTAACAGCTTGTTCTAGAGAAACCACTTGTTGCATCCACAGCACCGTTAGCCTCTGTTTTGTTCTTGGATGACCCACCCAGCCAGGTGACTGCAATGGGAGGTCAGGCACTGCCCGAGTCACCCAGTGTCCCCATGGACCTATTTGAGAAGTCACTAGTCAAAGGTCAGTGGCGGGGCTGGAGACCCAGGCCAGAGCTCCTCCCTGCAGATAGTAAGAGAGATGCCCATGGTGTTTGTGGTATGGACAGTCCTCCCTTCCACTGAACACCTCTCCCTCTGACTGAGCCCTCTCCTGGAGTCCCCTGGCCTCACTAGGGTGGCCCGTTCCTGTGTTCTGACATCCTGTCTAATTGGACAGCATATCCTCAAAATAGCTCTCATTGACACATTATGACTTCCACTGGTTCCAACTCCCTTCCTTGTTCCCTTTTTTTCCTCCATTTTCCCCACCCTTTGTCTCTCTTCTGGTTCTGTGAATTGGGCTGATGTGTCAAACCACAGCCTTCTACTTCTACTTTCTAGGCAAAGTTCTTTGCTGGTCTTGTCTATGTTTTCTAATTGGCCTTCTCTTCTTGGCCATCCCTCCTAGATTATATATATATATATTATATATATATATATATATATATTATCTATCTATCTATATATAGATTATATAGATATATTTTATATATATATATAGATTATATATATATATAGATTATATATATATATATTTTTAACATCTTTATTGGGGTATAATTGCTTTACAATGGTGTGTTAGTTTCTGCTTTATAACAAAGTGAATCAGTTATACATATACATATGTTCCCATACCTCCTCCCTCTTGCGTCTCCCTCCCTCCCACCCTCCCTATCCCACTCCTCCAGGTGGTCACTTTTGATCCCCTGCCTTCAACTGCTTGGGCCTCAGGATAAAAACAGCAACAATAAAAACAATAGCAACCATAGCAGCTGCAGCCTTTATTGAGAACTTTCTGTCTTGCCAGCTGTTGTGCTCAGAGTGTGACCGGGATTGGTTGCTTTATAACTACACCGGGAGGACCAGGGCCAGTCCTCCTGTTGCCTCGCTGTGGCTAAGCTGTCCAAGACAATGGGTGCTAGGGTTGTTAATTTGTTTCAGTGACAAAGTTCTGATGAAGACCCTTGATTCTCCAGCAGAGCCGAGTCTGGGCCTCCGAGGCTGAGCAGGAACATGGGCCTTATGAATGACTGGAAACAGAGGCCCAAACTCCTTCCACATGTTTTGGGGGAGGGGTGGCCTCAGAGCAGCGGCTTGTTGAATCAGCATGGCCCAGGCTCAGAGACTTCTGATGAGTCAGTCGCTTTCAGCCACTGCATTCCGGGGAACCTGCCCTTGGTCGCAGGTCTTGGTGGGGGGCATCCCAGGAAGCGGGTGTGGGGGGGAAATCCTTGATTCTCATGAAATCAACCTGTGATTCATTAAAAAGGAGAGGTAAGGGGAGCTGGGTAACCGTGACTCGCCAGCCATGACTTCCTAAAGAGCAAGTCCCAGCAGCTCATAGCATCCTCTGGGGTCAGGGACTGCCGTTCACTGCGGGGGTGGGGGTGGGGCTGCTGCTGTTTATTTCACATCTGATAAGGCTTGCTTTTGTGGCTATGAGTCAAGGACTCATGGGGAAATGCTAATTTGAGAATGAATGGATGGCTAAATGGATAGACTGGGAAAAGTTTTCAAAAAATAATTAGCGCCCACACCTCCCACGGCCCGCTTCTCTCTTCTGACGCTTCCTGCGATCTTGTGCGTCTCTTCTCCCTACCGAAAATCCATGTCACTTATGTCCAGAAGTACTTCCATGGATGTAGATTCTCATGGAAACTTCAAAAGGGGATGCCCAGAATAGTACAGGCTGTGCTTCTCTCAGAACTCTTCCAATAAGGCAGTAAAAGGGGGATGAGTTCCCATCTGGCTGAGAAAAGAGCGGTTGTGAGCTAACAGCCGGCCAGGCAGCCCGTGAAGGGAGAGGCCCTCTGGATGCGTTGCTGGTTCTGAACATTCAGGCATTCTGAATCTGGCAGCTCTGGGAAGATTGGCTACTTTTCTTCCGTTAGAGACAGTACATGGCTGAGGGCCACCCCAGCTCAGAGGTGGCCTTGGTGCCGTAGGGCCAGGTCTGGAGCCACTGCCGTAATCTCCACCTCGCAGTCCTTGTATGGCATGTTTAGGTTGGAGTCCATCAGAGGCTGGAGCCCCAGAGGTTACTCAGGGGCTCGCAGTAGCATATCACTTGAAGAATCTTAGGGTTGGGAAAGGCCTTTTTTAAACTAAATTTATTTATTTATTCTTGGCTGCGTTGGGTCTTTGCTGCTGCACCCGGGCTTTCTCTAGTTGTGGCGAGCAGGGGCTACTCTTCGTTGCGGTGCGTGGGCTTCTCAATGCGATGGATTCTCTTGTTGCAGAACACGGGCTCTAGGCACGTGGGCTTCAGTAGTTGTGGCACGTGGGCTTAGTTGCTCCGCGGCATGTGGGATCTTCCCGGACCAGGGATCGAATCCATGTCCCCTGCATTGGCAGGTGGATTCTTTTTTTTTTTTTTTTTTTTTGCGGTACACGGGCTTCTCACTGTTGTGGCCTCTCCCATTGTGGAGCACAGGCTCCTGACACACAGGCTCAGAGGCCATGGCTCACGGGCCCAGCCGCTCCGTGGTATGTGGGATCTTCCCGGACCGGGGCACGAACCCGTGTCCCCTGCATTGGCAGGCGGACTCTCAACCACTGCGCCACCAGGGAAGCCCTGGCAGGTAGATTCTTAACCCCTGTGCCACCAGGGAAGTCCTGGGAAAGGTCTTTGAAGTTAGACAGACTCAGGGCTCTGAGGAAATGTGGGGCTTCCAGAAGGCACTTCAAGGATTCCACATATAATCTAGTGTTTTGTGGAGAACAATGAAAATTTAAATTGCCCAAGGAACAGTTTCAACCCATTTGCCTGTTTTATATTGGAATTGTATGCATAATTTGGAGAAATGAGCTCAATTGCTTAAAAAACAAAACAAAACTGATCTAGTCCAATACCTCTCAATTTGCTCTAATATATATTTATTGAGCATCTCCTTTGAGCAAGGGCTGAGGCTGGGCTGGGCAGGACAGGCCTCAAGAGGCTTAAAATCTATTGAGCGGCAGTGCTGTTAAGGCAGATACATAAATAATTATAAGTTGGGAATATTGGAGTGAAGAAACTAAGGCTGAGAGGAATTAAATGACTCATCCAAGACTATATTATTAGTGGGTTGACTCAGTTAGGACCACAGTCTGCTGACTGTGTGTGTACCTTTTCTGTTAGGTCACTCTGCCCTGAGATGGATACTGTTAAAGTGCAATTTTCAAAGAGTTAAAAGTATGATTCTCATACAACTATAAAATGAACATGTGTCAAAGATTTCATCCAACTTAATGAGGGAACCAATAAGATGTTGACTAGTTCAAAAGAGAATTCAAGTAAGGGAGTTATAGTCAGTCAGTCAAAGGAATGCTGAAATCAGTTACCTAACAGATTCAAAATTGGTTAATGTTCTACAAGGCAATAAACCTTAACCTTTGGGGGTTACCTTTTCTACCGGACAGAAATCATTTACGTTGCTGTTGGATAAGAATCATATACGTTGCTCTCCATTGTTGTTGGTTTTCTACAGGTCAACCTCTGTTCTTACAGAATCATAAGATAGAAGTCAAACAAAGGTACACATCCCTGGAAAATCAGATAATCCCTAAGCATGGTGGGTCTACTGGTCAACCCTTTGCATTACCTTGAAAGGACACCCAGTACTCCCTTTGCCTATTTCCACATTTTGGATAATTTTTCTTAACAATATTTTGTGTATGTGTGTACACACGCATTTGCTGGGTGTTTTTTTTTTTTTTATTTTCCCCAGATGTTGAAAGGGAGTTCAGCCACGCTGTTATAAAAGGGACTGAGACAGCTCCGTAAGAAGTTTCAGGGACACTGGGAAAACATCCCAGTGATGAGGTTGATTTCCCCCAAATCTATTTGCTGGTCTTACAAACTGGGGGCAAGGGACCACTTTGGAAAATTGGATAAAGTAATTGTCAAGATAATTGGGTCATAGTAGGAATGGGTCTCCCTCATTCTGCTCTTTGCACAGTCGTCCCTCGGGATCTGTGGGAGATTGATTCCAAGCTCCCCTGATGACCAAAATCCAAGGATGCTCAAGTCCTTTATAGAAATAGTTTAGTGTTTGCATATAACCTTTGCACATCCTCCTGTATTCTATAAATCATCTCTAGATTACTTACAATACAATGTGAATGCTATGTAAATAGTTGTAAATCCAATGTAAATGCTATGTAAATAGTTGCTGGCACATGGCAAATTCAACTTTTGGTTTTTGGAACTTTCTGGAATTTTTTTCCTGAATATTTCCAACTCGTGGTTGTTTGAATCTGTGGATGCAGAAGCCACGGATATGGAGGGCTGACTGTACTGCAGAAGGCCTTCCTGGGGCACTGGAGGTTTACCTGACTGAGGCCAGGAAGGCTAAGCTGGGGGAAGGAGGGAGGATGGGGGCTTCCGTCCAGGCAGATGTCTGGGGTTTGCTTCCTGGTTGGGCTTCTCAAGGCTCTTTTCATGCCTCTGGTTGTCTCTGCTCCTCCCTGCAGCTTTTTCTCTGTCCTTTGACAGTATGAAGACTGTTCACACTTGAGTGGCATTTTGTAGTGTACCCACTGCTTCTCCTTTACCTCACTGACTTCTTTGCACACATCCTATGAGACAGATATCATCACTTCATGGAGGTTAACTAACTTGACCAAGGTCATGACACCTAGTAAGAAGAGCATTCAGAATTCAAATACAGGTCTTCCAACTCTAAAATTCCATGTTCTTCCAGCTTATATCAGTCAACTTTTTCTAATATTTCTGCGGTTTTCCCTAAAGCATTCTATGTACTTGGATCCCAAGATATATGTATTGGGAAGCTTGAGAAGATTTGCTTTCCCCTGGCAGGCCAGTAGGACACTGCCATGGCGGTCACCCCCCACCCCCATATTTAGACCGTGTGTTAATGTTAGTGCATCCGGGCTCTGAATTCCCTGTGTAGTGGCTGTGACTAAGTCACTAGAATAATTGGAGAGAGGGTACGTTGCCATGGCTCTGGGCCTGAGATTTTCATTTGTACAATGTAGGTGTCAAATCAGTTGTTAATTAAAGCCTTTCCGTCATTTATGATCTGACACTTGCTCCATCACTTGCCCACAGTGACCTCATCAATTGAGGGCTGTGATGAGTTTCTCCTGACCTTCCTCATTCTCCTTCTCCCTTACCGAACAGCCTGTGTTTGGTAAATGTCCATGGGATGGGTAAGGTGTATTTGTGTGCATCTGAGAGCTGTAAACCTGGGCATTTGGGAAAGCTGGGAAAGGATGGGGGCAGACCAGGTACTTTGTCATGTCAAATGAGATACTAATGCCTCTGTCTCTCTGTTACAGGGCCCAACATCTGTGCCACACGAGGCGTGAGCTCCTGCCAGCAATGTCTGGCTGTGAGTCCCATGTGTGCCTGGTGCTCAGATGAGGTAAGGAGCAGATGTCCCACTTTATTTCTTCCCCAGACTTAGCTGCTTTTGTGTAGAGACAGACCCATGGGGATATCTCCTTCCTCCTAAGTATACAAGCCCCTTGTCCCTTCTGAGCAAAACTAGGGAGAAGCCTTCCCATTGATGGCCGTCGAAGGGAGCTGTCATGGGCTGTTGCTGGGAATGCCATCCAGAGTGTATTGCGTGGCCCCGGCCTTAGGCAGAGTGATTAGGCCTGCTGGCCTCTCTGTAGCCATTGCCGTCCTTTACCACACTTTGCTTGATTTTTGTTGGGGTGCAACACCCCCGAGAAGCAGGGCCTCGGGTCTCAAAAAGGGAGGCATGAGAGGGTTATAGGTACAAAGGGGATGCTGGCTTATGAACATTCCAGGATTTTTAAAAGGCAAGCAAGAGAGGGATCTTGCGCTTGTGTGGGGGGCTGTTTAGACAGAGGATCTCTTCTCTTCCCTTTTCCCGTCTGATGACTGGACCCCCATGGCTTTACATTTTCCCCTTTCTTTCTCCTCTTCCTCTCCTTCCTTCCTTCTCTTGGGAAGGTGTCAATGAAAGAAAGAGCTGGGCCAATTTGGTGAGGCTGGGAGGGTGACAGGAAAGGGTTAGCTGTGTCTAGGCAGAGGATTTGTTGTGTCTGGGGCCCTAGGGAATGAGTGTGTCTGAGGGAATGGCTGTGTTTGTGGCTGGGATGGGAATTTGGAGCTGGCAAGAGCTGGGGGGTGAGTGTGGCTGGAGAAGGTCCAGTGATCACAGAGTCTGGGGCTGAGTCATGGGCCTGGTCCCCGGCAGGTGGTTACCTGAGCTCCTGGCCTGGCTGCGTGTCAGCCACCTGAGGTGCCCTCTCCGTCCCTGCCCTCTGCAGCTCCGTGACTGCTCTAACTCAGGCCCTCATTCTCTCCGCTTCTCTTCCCAATCTGCTGAGTTTCCTAAAAAGGCAACCTCCCTGGAAGGCTGGTGGCGGGTGGGAGCCGAGAGGCTGTGTTTATCCCTCAACGAGAGGACAGCCAGAACGACAGAGGCCAGCCCAGCACACTGCTTTGACCTCTGAGCAGTTCAGCACGAGAACTGCTTCCAGAGGCAGCTGCCCAACATCTGGGCCACGTTGACTTCATTTAGCAAATGAGATATTCCCTGGGGCTGGGAGTTGGGGGTGGGGCTGGGTTGAGTGAGCCCTTCCCCTCCACCCCCACAGGTTCTCCACCCCTCTGGGCTGAACTAGCTGCTCAAGTGTGATGTGGCCTCCTCCCTTCTCATTTGCCGTATGCTCCTTCCCTTGGTCACCATCGTGATATTATTAAGCTTCTTTTACGAGGAAGTTGGAATTCTGCAGCTGAATCCTCGAAGAAGGGAGAGCTGGATGGGGAGGGTGCCTCATTGGATTGGATGGCCTGTAGCTGGTTGGAGCAGAGGGGTAGCCAGGGCAGAAGCCCTAGTATCACTCAAAAGATGCTCCCCTCTCTTCAACCCAAAGCAAGACAAAATGGAGAAACTGTGGTTCAGAGGAGTCTGGGATTCTTGGAATGTCTGTCACCTGTCTTGATCTGCATAGGAACAAGCCAGGTAACTGGCCTGCTGAGGCCATGCTGAGGCCTGACCAGACAAAGCCCTTAGGTCATGTGACCAGAATTTGGAGATATATGTAGAATATTTATTGATGGCTGTGGTGAATTTTTTTCGCATGGGGCATACCAAGGTGGGAGGAGGGAAGAAGGAGGGTGGGAAAGGTACCAGGTAGGATCAAAATATAATGTAGGAAAAAAATATATATATATATAATGTAGGACTAGCCTAGGGATGGGGGATGGAGTCAGAGAGAAGACGGGTGTATCCAGGACCAAAGAAAACTAATGAGAGGAGATAGATGGTCCAATAAGATATTTTCTAGGAGGATGGAATTTAAAAAGGAAAGTGTTTTTTTTGTTTTTGTTTTTTTGAGTGATAAAGTCAGATTTATTGCTCTGGATTGAATCAGTGGACAGGACCTAGGGAGGGGGAGGGGGACACAGGAAGTTAGTCAAGCATCCTCCTGGCCTTTGCTGAATTCTCAGCACCCTGGGGAAGCGGGAGGGCCAAGGGCTTAGTGAATGACTACAGTTATCTAAGAGGGGAGGAAGGGTAGCAGAGGAGACCAGTGTGGGTTAACATTTGTCAACCAGGGAGAAATGGGAGGTGGGAATCCCGGACTGTAACTTGAACAGGACTGCTGTTTTTTTCCTGAGGGCTTCCCCTGCACTGACCAAGTTTAACTGCTGAAAGTGTCTTGGCTGTTGATTTTAGAAACCAAAAGTGAACCATCTGGGCCACTTTGTATGTGATTTGTTGAATAATCAATCCTGGAGAGCCCTCTGCTCCTGCCTCTCTTACCTTGGCTGTTACAGGCAGAGTTGGCAGTGCCTGGAAAAACAACTGGTTGGGCTCAGCTTTCCCTGGTCCTGGAGGACAGCAGCTCTGGGTGTGGATAGCAAGCCCTTGGCTGGGTAATAGGAAAACATAGCCAATGTGGATGAGTGCAGAGTTTTGGGCTCATCTGCATAGGGTGTGTTCTTGGGGGACTGGATACTGATACGGGTTGGGGTGGTGTGCTGTCTCTGGACTGTGAATCTAGCAGAGAGGCTGGCTTCACAGAGAGGTTCAGCTTGTGGTCTTGGCCTTGGTGGCATCATGTTGGGATCTAGAACCTTCCAGATTTGCCTGCTGGTAAGAATCACCTAGGGTGCTTGTTAAATATAAGGGTTTCCAGGATGGACCCTGAACCTGTTGCATCAGAGGGTTGTTACAATAGCAAGTTTGGCAAATATTGCTAATTGAAGGGGCTGATCATTGGGGTCATGATGGGTGGAGCTGGAGTTAAGGTTGCCAGATAAAATACAGGACACCCCAGTTAAATTTGAATCAAACAACAAATACTTTTAGTATAAGTATGTCCCAAATACTTTTAGTATAAGTATATCCCAAATATTTACCAAATTTGGCAACCCTAATGTGGAGAGAGATACTAGGAATTCTTCTATAGTCGTGAGTGCACGTCAGAAGGTAGACCTGCTCACACTCAGCCTGACATCCATGGATAAAACAAGAAGAAAGGGTTTGGATCCCACAAAGAAGAAGACTCTAATAGGACTTACTTCTCATTTTTCTTCTCTGCCTTTTTGGTGGCGGGAGGTTTAGGCCACTGTTTAATTCCTTTTTAGTGACTAATATAATTTCATTCTCACTCCTCTGCTGCTTTTTCTTTCTTCCTATTTTTTTTCTTAAGCTGGAGGGCAAACTCTCATCTTGAGTGTTTTGCCCCAATTTGTTATCATAAAAAAAGGCATAATATTAAAAGTGCTCCTCCCTCTGTAAACAGTGGGGTGTGAGTATCAATAACCATAAACTAAAATGCTTTCCTTTTCCTCTCCTTTCTGTCCCCTCCACACCTCTGCCTCTCTATGTTCAAGTGATTTCTTGTCCTTACCAGATGTCAAGAGAACAATGTTCATTTTTTTGGATTGGAGGCATTTGTTAGCACTCTGGGGAAATAAAATGTACCACGACCTATTGTTCCTTGTCCTCCAAGAAAGAGTATGCAATAATAGCAGTAGTTAGAGTGGTAATAGTAGAAAAGAGTCGCCTATTTGAATCTGTTTGTTTATATCAGATCAAAAGGATTTGAGTATATTTGACTTCCGTTGAGATTTTTATATTTTGAAAGCATTTCCCATTCACAGTTTTATCCCCTGTCCAACCCTGTGAAATAAGTAGAATAATGACAGTTATTCATGCTGTCCTCTCCCAGTTTCTAAAATGGGATTAATGGAGAATGGGACTAGGAGCTGAATTCCCGCCAGGAGAGGGCGGGAGTTCAGCTCACACTGCACGTGGGTTGGGACCTCCCACTGCTGTGCTCTGGCTCTTCCCCTGGGGCTTGGTTATCTTTGCCCTTTTTGTGTAACATCTGGTTTCACTGGGAACTGGAACTTGAACACTCCTCCCCCCCTCCTTCCAGCTTTCTCTCTGAGTAACCTGGACACATTCCTTTTACCTTCTCAGCCTGGGTTATTAAGAAAGGAATGTGGCCCAGATGTGTTGAGGTCAGTGCCTTGGTGTCCTTTCGGGACAGCAGGCTCTCAGGGCGAGCGTGGCTGAGGAGCAGGCCTGACCCCTGATGTCAGCGACCAGAGAGGGAGGGAAGGAGACAGTTTTTGTTTCTTAGTGTTTAGATTTCTTCGGAAATTCATAACAAACCATAAGCACTGTCAGCAAGGCTTGGCACTTCAGACTTTCTTCTAATAAACACTGCCACGTTAGGAAGTGGGGGTCAGGAAACCCCCGCCAAGATATTCTCTCCCTTCACCGATGCAGCCTGAAGATACATGATGGCCTTGCTGTTCTCATTGTTTCCTGGTCTCCCCCTTCCCTCTCTCTCCTTCAGCATCTGTCTTAGTCCTGGAAAGGATCAGCAACTCAGGGCATCTCGGTCCATCCAATCATTGCCTTTTTTGGAAGGTTTTCTCTCTGGGGTTTTGTGGGACCCTGGAATCAGAGATACAGTAGGGAGTTTTTTGAGCAAGAAAGAGACTGCTTCCTGAGAGAGAAGGGTTGGGAGAGATGGACAGAAGCAGCAAGAATTGGGGCACAAAAACGTTCAGTGTTCGTGAGTTCTCCCTTCTGCCATTCTGTCCCTGGCAGAGGGACCTGGCTGGGTGAGGGGAGGGCATCTTCATCTCTCTGAGGAGCTCTGATGTCCTGTTGGGATCTTCTGAACTAGGAAGATTAAGTCTCATGTACCATTTCCCATTGCTGATGCCGTTTCTCTACCTCAGACCTGTGAAGAGGAAGAAGGAAGCTGCTGGCTTCCGGAAGCTCTTTCCACATTTTGCCCGGGCTAGGGCGGTCCTCATGCCATTTGTGTCCGTTCAGGCTGCTGTAGCAAAAATACCACAGGCCGGCTGGCTAAACAACAAACATTTATTTCTTACAGTTCTGGAGGCTAGAAAGTCCAAGATCAAAGTAGCAGCAAATTCAGTGTCATCGATGGCCGTCTCCTCACCATGTCCTCCCATGGTGGAAGGGGCCAGGGAGATGTCTGGGGCCTTCTTTTACAATAAGGGCACAATCCCATTCGTGAGGACTCCACCTCATGACCTGTCACCTCCCAAGACCCCACCTCCTAATACCACCACCTTGGAGATTAGGGTTTAATATATGAATTCTGGGGGGACACACATTCAGTCTGTAGTACTGTTGGTGTTGTTCATGGTCCCATCCACGTGGGGAAGCCTTTCCGCCTATCAGAGGAGGGCTGGGCAGGAGTGGGAGAGGGGCGTCGAGCATCGGGAGGGGTTTAAGCTACAGAGTCCTGAGTTTCTGAGTATGGATGTCTCCTTGTGGCCCAGTCCCTCTCCTGGAAACATGGCTTCCAGTCACCTGAGGGGCTGAGGAGGCAGAATGTTATCTATCCTTCCCACACCTCCCGTATCCCCATCTTGCATCCTGTTCCCTACCTGGTGCATTCTCAGGTGTGGCTCTTCCCGGGACTGTTTCTTCTACATTCCTGCTTCTCTGCCTTGATTCCCGCTCTACTCAGAATGCAATACAACGTACCGTTTTATGAGGATAATTACAGTCAGACAATCCAGTCAGCATCTCACTTCTGCCACTTCTTAGCTCTGTAGCTTTGGGCAAAATACTTAATGTCTCCAAACCTTCGATTTCTTACTTGTAAGATTGGGTTCCTCATTTGTGAAACCTCCAAGCCTCAGGTTTGTAATTTGTAAAATGATGATAATTCCAGCATTCCAGAACCGTGATCAGGAGGATCGCGATAATCCATGTAAAGTGCTTCTTCTGGTACCTGACATGCAGCGAGTACTCCATAAATGTTAACGCTAGCTGTTCTGGGATATTGGTGTGGCTTATTCAGCTGACATCTGGAAGTGGTTGTGAGAGGGGGTGGGTAGGGATGTGTGGGATTGTGGGGTTGAAGGCCTGGATATTTCGAAATAGGTCCAAGGAGGGGTTTTCTAGCTTTGCAGGCAGTTCCCCCAGCCTGGCAAGCAGCCCTTATGGGCTTGCGCCCACACGGTGCTGGCTAAGTTTGCTGAATGTCAGAGCAGGAAGGGACTGAGAACACCATGTCATCTAACCCCTTTAACAGGGGTGAACAGGCGAGGGAACTGAGGCTCAGTGGAGTGAAATGACTTATCTGAGGTCACAGGCTGGTTAGTGGCAGACCTAGGATTGAACCCATTTCCTGATTTCTAGCGTTCATTCCAATGCAGCATGTCCCCCGTTCAATACTCAGGTGGAAACACACACCGAGCCCCAGAGGGCTGTGGGATACACACCGGGGTGTTTGGAAGGGCACTCAGTCTGCCATTTGGCCAGGGTGAGGGAGGAAGCTGAAAGTGATAGGACAGGCTCTGATCAGTGGCTTGACATCATGGGATTTGCCTAAGCTTGTGAAGTTTATTCAAAATTAATTTATCCAGGAACTATTTATAGAACATCTTACAATAATAGCTAAGATTTATTGAGCATTTACACTATCGCAGGCACCGTGCTATGTGTTTTACGCACACTGTCTTATATGGTCTTGCAGAACATCCCTGTGAAGCTGGGGCTATTATTATTTTCATGTTATAGGTGAGGAAACGAAGCCTGGAGAGTTTAGGTGACTCGCCCTAGTAACCAGCTAGTAAGAGGCAATGCTGAGATATAGTCTCAGCCAATCTGTGCTCTTAGCGCCTACTCTCTGCTGCTTCCCCATATCCTCCCCCCTTCACTTAGTTGTCAGTCTCGTGTTGTGTGCTGGGAATAGAGGGGAAATGAGACACACATAGTCCCTGCCCTCGTGGATCTCACACCCCAGCCAGTGTTTTAACACAGTGCCTTCCAAACTGTTTTGACCCTCACCTACAGAAAGACATACATTGTTATCATTATTTATTATACATATTATACCCTACTCCCCAACATATAAACCTTTCCCGGGACTTCCTTGGTGGTCCAGTGGGTAAGACTCCACGCTCCCAACGCAGGGGGCCCGGGGTTTGATCCATGGTGGGGGAACTAGATCCCGCATGTTGCAACTAAGAAGCCCGCCTGCCACAATGAAGATCCCTTGTGCCGCAACTAAGACCTGGCACAGCCAAAATAAATGAATAAAATAAAAACTAAATATTAAAAAAAAGAAGCTTAAAAAAGATTTAAACTTAAAAACTTAAAAAATAAATAAACCTTTCCCAAAACAATATTTACTTTTACCACTTACACACTTTGATACTTTCTATTCTATTATGTTGCATTTTAATAAATTGGTGGTTGAGACCTACTACATTGATTTTTGAGACCCACAGGTGGGCTGCATTTTACAGTTTGAAAAACACTGGTCCAACAGGCCTCTCATTGTACTGTTCCTCTTCCTACCTACCCATCCATGAGCAGGCACTCACCCAACCTTTCTGATGCCTCAGTCTCCCCCTTCTGTACAACAGGCCTAGGGGCTATCTTAGGAAGGACCACACGAGTTCATTTATGTTGGTTTAGCTCCAAAGTGCTGCGTAAGCTCTAGGCTGCTGGGATGTGGCAGAGCCTGCAGGAAGCAGAGAACCACCGTAGCTCTGATCACAGGGCTTCCTCTCGTCTTACAGGCTCTGCCTCCGGGCTCGCCCCGCTGTAACCTGAAGGAGAATCTGCTGAAGGATGACTGCGCCCTGGAGTCCATCGAGTTCCCCATCAGCGAGGCCAGAATCCTGGAGGCCAGGCCCCTCAGTGACAAGGGCTCTGGAGACAGCTCCCAGATCACTCAAGTCAGTCCCCAGAGGATTGCACTCCGGCTACGGCCAGGTGGGGATCCTGCAGAAGTAGCTCACAGTGGAATTGGGGTGGGAAGAGAAGGATGTGGAGGGAAGTGTGGGTAGGAGAATGGAAGAAAGTGGAAGGTTTGGGGACTTGAAGTCAGAAGATCTGAGTTTGAATCTTGACTCTTCCATATATTAGCTATTTGACTTTGGGCAAGTTACTTAACCCTTCTAACTTAGTAGGTACACAAAAAGTGTTTGTTTCTTCTTTCCCCCAATGCCTGTTTTACCCAGCATATAGCTTTCTATTGAGGCTCAAGTGAGTCTAAGATGAGAAAGCAAATTGTAAGCTCGTTTTCCATGTAAGATTGGGGCAGGGCATGCATGGGGGCACAGAAAATAGGGCAGGAGACCTTCAGAGGGGGGACGGATTAGGCTAAGAGACAGGCTTTTTTAAAAAAAATTATTTTTGGCTCCGTTGGGTCTTTGTGCTGCATGCGGGCTTTCTCTAGTTGCAGCGAGCGGGGGCTACTCTTTGTTGCAGTGCACGGGCTTCTCATTGCGGTGGCTTTTCTTGTTGCAGAGCATGGGCTCTCAGCATGCGGGCTTCAGTAGTTGTGGCACGTGGACTCAGTAGTTGTGGCTTGCCAGTTCTAGAGCGCAGGATCAGTAGTTGTGGCTCACGGGCTTAGTTGCTCCGTGGCACGTGGGATCTGCCCAGACCAGGGATTGAATCCGTGTCCCCTGCGTTGACAGGTGGACTTTTAACCTCTGCGCCACCAGGGAAGTCCAGAGACAGGCTTTTCTGAAGCACTCATTTTGACTTTTCAATTAAGTCAATAATTTAAGAAAGTACCTTCTACGTGCAAGGCGTATATTGGTTACTATGGGATTCAGAGAAGGGTGGGACATAGTTCCTACCTTTTACAGAGCCTGAAGTGTAATAACTGCCAACACGTCTGTGACTCAGGGTGGTAGACCCTTGGGACCCAGAGGACTAGACAGATGAGGATTTAGAGAGGGTGGAGACTTTTAGAATGGAAAGAAGAGGTTAAGGGCTTCCCTGGTGGTGTAGTGGTTGAGAGTCCGCCTGCCGATGCAGGGGACACGGGTTCGTGCCCTGGTCCAGGAAGATCCCACATGCTGCGGAGTGGCTGGGCCCGTGAGCCATGGCCGCTGAGCCTGTGCGTCCGGAGCCTATGCTCCACAACGGGAGAGGCCACAGCAGTGAGAGGCCCGCGTACAGCAAAAAAAAAAGAGGTTAAAAGTAGGAGGGTCAAGAGATTGGAAGAGGAATAGAATTGCAAGGGGAGAGGAAAAGGGACCAGGGCTTTCAAGTTTCGTTTGATTAAAAAGTTACTTCAGGGAATTCCCTGGAGGTCCAGTGGTTAAGACTTGGCGCTTTCACTGCCAGGTCCCGGGTTCAATCCCTGGTCGGGGAACTAAGATCCCACAAGATGAGTGGTGCGGGGAAAAAAAAAAAAAAGTGACTTCATCCCAGCTGTGTCCAAATCTACTTAAGTCTTAGAGGGAGAAGAGGAGAAGAATTAACGTCCTTCTGCCTTGCAGATGATTCGAAGAATTTCTCCGTCCAAGTTCGGCAGGTGGAGGATTACCCTGTGGACATCTACTACTTAATGGACCTGTCTTATTCCATGAAGGATGATCTGTGGAGCATCCAGAACCTGGGCACCAAGCTGGCCTCCCAGATGCGTAAGCTCACCAGTAACCTGCGGATTGGCTTCGGGGCCTTTGTGGACAAGCCCGTTTCACCATACATGTACATCTCCCCACCAGAGGCCCTCAGAAACCCCTGCTATGAGTAAGTCTCTCTTCTAGAAGCCAGGGCAGCATCTCTCCCCGTTGCCCCAGACAAATCCAAGTCCTGCTTCCTCTTTCTAGTCTAGGGTAGCTTTGTTGGCTGCCTTCTGGCCAAATCATATCTCCTCTCTACCATGGTCTCCCTGTCCGGCAAGTGGGCCAACCCATTGATCTGGAGTGTTGTATTAATAGAGTCCAAGACTGTTTGGAGACCTAGAAAGGAAATCCATCAGCTTCTTGGTCTAGGCCACGAATAAATAGTATAAGTAGATAGAGGAGTTATGATTTCAGAATGATTGATTCCATTGCTATTGTCCTCGTTATCCAGGATATGAGTCCTGCAGGGTTAAAATGCAAGAAATTAAGTCCTAGAGGCATAGGAAAGAGTGGAAATGATATTTGTTGAACCTTCTAAGAGCATAAGTTGATGTGTCCCTCTGTTGAGAGTTGGACTTACAACTGAATGGCTTATTTATTTGTTGGAGACTATGCAAGTCCATGGGTTATAATTTAAAGTGATGGTTACCGAGCCTGACGAGGTATGAATTTACTTTTTAGATTCGAGAGTTATATGATGTGCCTTTTTAACCTTCTGTCTGGATTGTAAGGTTCCCCAGAAATTGTGTCAGCCATCAGTTAAACAAACCATTGGACTGGGGACAGAAATGCTCCTGTTCGGCACAGATCTATCAATTTATTGATAGTTCAGGGACATTAAGTTATTGATGAACTTTTGCTTTGTTGTTGTGTTAATGTTACTTTAGAGAAGTGTTAAATATAAAGTGATAACAACAACTAGAGCCTCACTCTGATCTAAAAGCTTTACATCTATTAACTCATTTAAGCCTCACAACTCTTATGAGATATGTGTTATCATGTCCCCGTTTCTTTACAGGTTAGGTATAGAGAAGCTTGCCTAGGGTTCCATGACTAGTAAGTCAAGGAGCTGGGATTTGAACCCAGGTAGTCTGGTTCCACAGTTCACTCCCTTATCCTCTGATCTAGCTGGAGATTAGGTCAATGTGATGCCTACGTAATTTGAAGGGTTTGGAGTCTAACCTGTCTGGGTAATGGTAGTTGTATAGAACTCGCCTGGGCATTCCACTGTCTATATCTGTCCCCCTCTTTCCCCTCCCACTCCCCATGCAGCCTTTTCCATCAGATGTCTGCTTAAATCATTCCTTCCCTCCCCAGTATGAAGACCACCTGTTTGCCCATGTTTGGCTACAAGCACGTGCTGACGCTAACTGACCAGGTGACCCGTTTCAATGAGGAGGTGAAGAAGCAGAGTGTGTCACGAAACCGAGATGCCCCAGAGGGTGGCTTTGATGCCATCATGCAGGCTACCGTCTGTGATGTAGGTTTGGAGGGCATGGAGTGCCAGGTGTGGGTGGTGCAGATCAAAACGGGGAGGGAAGTGGCTCAACTGTGGGGATTTCTATGTGAACTACGAGATAGGAACTAGGCAGAGCTTTGTACAATTTGTACAATTTGAGCAACAGGTTGCTCCCGATCAGCAGCCTCTGCTTGTATCCGCTCCCTGGCCAGAGCTGATGCTTTTGGGAACCTCAGTGGTCCCAGATGTTTTCTGGGGAGAGGATCTTCTCTGGAAGTGTATCAGAGTCAAGGCTGGGTTCACCTAACCTCAGCAAAGTGGGCAGATGTCCAGATGGGATTTCTTCTAGCCCAACCCAGCTCTGCAGATGCAGATGGGTTTCTAGATGGGCCATGTGATTATCATTGAAGAAGTTCTCTTTGGAGTTGAAGTAGGTGTCTTTCAGCTGCTTGAAGTAATGAGCCCTGAGACTGTTTTCTTAAGAGAACAGAAACCCCTGAGTTGGAAAACTCCAGCTTATGTTCCAAGGACTAGGACTGAGGCCCTTCTCCAAGACAACTTGTCTAGCCCTTCAGATGGGGAGTTTCTTGGGTCTTTGTTTTGTCCCAGTGACATGGCTAAAGTCGCTGTCTCTCTTTTGCCTTTTTTTTTTTTTAACAGGAGAAGATTGGCTGGAGGAATGATGCCTCCCACTTGCTGGTGTTTACCACTGATGCCAAGACCCATATAGCACTGGATGGAAGGCTGGCAGGCATCGTCCAGCCCAACGATGGGCAGTGTCATGTGGGCAGTGACAACCATTATGCTGCCTCCACTACCATGGTGAGATTCTCGGTACCACCTATGGTTCCTATTCACTATGGCCAGGACTGCCCTAACCCAGGCAGTCTTTGTGTGAATATGAAAATGGCAGCCCTTCCTCTGGGCAAGGCTCAGGGCTCTTTTCAGCCCGCCCTCACCTCTCCCACCTACTGGACGCCCTCATCCAGGGTACCACCTGTACAGCCATTAGAGATGGTCCTGGCTGTGGTCGGTGTTACCACTGCCTCCAGCACCAGCAGCATTGTCATGGCATCCAGAGTGGACCCAGAGGACTTCTGCAGGTCCAGCTGGAAAGCAGGCCATCCTGTCGACTGTGCATGGATTAGCCCCTTCTTGGAATATCATGCTCACTTGTGGTTATTGGAAGAAGACAGAGGAAAAAGAGACAAAGATCCTCAAAAGCATAGAAAGCCAGTCCTGTGAGGAAACGTTAAAGGGCTCAGAGTCCTTTAGCTGGAATAAAAGAAGGCTAAAGGATGCTTTAGCTGATCCATGAGAAGACTTTTTTTAAAATTTATTTTTTATTGAGGTAACATTGGTGTATAACATTATATAAGTCTCATGGGTACAACATTATATTTCTACTTTGGTGTACCCTACAGCGTGCTCACCACCAAAAATTTAGTTTCCATCCGTCACCATACAGTTGATCCCTTTACCTATTTCTCCCTCCCCACAACCCCTTCCCCTCTGGTAATCACTGCTCTGTATGAGAAGACTTCTTGTAAGTTGTTTTCTGTATAAGTTGTTTTCATTTAACCATAGAAGGTTAAATAAGAGGAGAGGAGTTTACATTGAAACAGGAGGGATTGCAGTAAGCCGTAAAGAGAACGTAGAGCCCTGCAGAATGCTGCCACTCTGAGTATCTAGAGGTGTGAACTCTTCATTTCTTAAAGACAGTGTAGCAACTGCCTCATCTAGGGGGCTTAAAGGTACAGCTGTGAAAAGGAACCTGAGTTGCACGATCTCATGAGCTCCCTGAAAGGTCTAGGATTCCAGGGACATGTTCATAATTTACCAGCACCCCCATTTTGGCTTGAATTCTTTGGTGTCAGCCATATACAGGTTGAGCACAACCAGGCAATGGGCGAGTCTGTAACGATTGACACCTAGTCTATGCAGGGCCTTACCAGGGGCCAAGATAACAAGACTATATAAGGTCTCACCCTCAGGGAGATTTTGGTTTAGTTGAGGAGGTGTGGTACCAATAACAGAAGATGCATGATTACAGCTAACTGGATAGAATAGTTGATGAGGATTTTAGGTATTCAAAAGAGGAAAGCTCGTCATGAACTGGGATGATCAGGGAAGGCCTCCTGGAGAAGGTGGGACCTGGGCTGGGTCCTAAGGAAGGAGGAGCATTACCAAAAAGAAGGCCACTCGAGGTGGGAGAAAGACAGTGGGCCAGCTCGGTGGTAAGTAGAAGGGGGAGAGAGGTGAATGATTGGAAAGGAAGGTTGAGACCACATGGTGAAGGATTGCAAGCAACAACCCAAGGCATTTGTCAGTAGCTGCAAAATGGGAGGAAGCTTCAAAACAACGAGGTCTGGCAGTACCTGACCCGTGGAAGCTGCTCCTTGGTACGAATGCATTGAATTTGAGTAGGAGGACAGAGGTGCTTAGTTTTGGCACTACCAGCCTGTACCTCTTTATCTGTCCTTAGAGTTCACAACTGGGTTTGTGTTTGCCTCACATTGTCATGGGGTGAAAAGGTTTAAATCCCACCACTGTCAGGGCCATGGCCCAAACCACCCAAGTCCTAAGGCTTAGAATTCATGGGTGTATGTGAATAGACTTCTTAACTAACCATCACATCCTCTCTTTTCATAGGATTATCCCTCCCTGGGGCTGATGACCGAGAAGCTGTCCCAGAAAAACATCAATTTGATCTTTGCAGTGACTGAAAATGTAGTCAATCTCTACCAGGTGACTATGCCTTTGGGGCTTCCTGGAGTGGGAGTGGGGCCTGTGATGGGTGGACTTGTCTCAGGGAACCAGCCCACACCAACTTTGGCCATGGTCCCTAACTGGGAAAGACCCAGGAGCTAATGATTCCTCTCGACGGTCTCTCTCCTCCAACTTTGAACCTAGCAGGATAGGTGTGTTGATGTTTGCAGTGGTGGAGGGGAGTAATTCAGTGGGGAGAGGGGTGTGAGAGGTTCTCTATAATTTTGCTCAGTGCTGAAAAACTGCTAGATATATTCCTGGCAGTGACAAGTAAAATATCCCATCCTGGGCTTCCCTGGTGGCGCAGTGGTTGAGAGCCTGCCTGCTGATGCAGGGGACGCGGGTTTGTGCCCCGGTCCGGGAGGATCCCACATGCCGCGGAGCGGCTGGGCCCGTGAGCCATGGCCGCTGGGCCTGCGCATCCGGGGCCTGTGCTCCGCAGCGGGAGAGGCCGCAGCAGTGAGAGGCCCGCGTACCGCAAAAAAAAAAAAAAAAAATCCCATCCTTCCCTCAAGTTTCATTTCAAGACCCTCAGTCTGATTTGGGGAGGGCTTTTGGAGACCACCAGCTTCATCAGTCATGCCCGGACATCTCTGTCTTCCTTTCTAGAACTATAGTGAGCTCATCCCAGGGACCACAGTGGGGGTCCTGTCTACTGATTCCAGCAATGTCCTCCAGCTCATTGTTGATGCTTACGGGGTAAGTGTCTTACACTGGGAATGGGCCTGCTAAGAGTCCACTTCACTTGGCATTACCCAGGAGGGCTCAGATTTGGAAGTCCTGGCTGCAAGTCCACCATGCAGCTTTCACCGCCTTCCTCTTCTTCTTCCAGAGGCCAGGAAGTGATAGCCAGCACTGGGAGGACTGCAGCCTTCTGAGATAGAAACGGCTCAGAAAGGAACGCCCAGGAGGCTTAGGAACAATGGGGGAAGAGCTTAGAGAAGGTGGAAGAGAGAGGATGGGGATGGTGATGAGGACGAGCAGGGCCCTGAAATTGAGGGGGGTGGGTGCAGAGTGATGGAGATCTGGGCTCCAGCAATAGAGCAGAGAGGGAGCTGAACCATGGGGAATGTGAGGTTGATGAAAGATCAGGTAGAAAGTGCTACTAACCAAGGTGACCAGTATTAGCACTCCCTTCTCACACGTCCGTGAGTCCTGCAGGAGGGCGTAGCTAGTTTAGATTTTACCCAGACTCACCTAGAAGCAAGTGGAGAAAGAGAGAGAGCAGGTCTTGGGCTGGAAATATAGCAGGAAACAGGCTCCTAGGGATGCTCTGGCAGCTTGCAGGTGGACCTCAGCATCTGGCACTGCAGGTGAGTCCAGGACCATCTGGGAGGTTTTGCTTGGGATGTAATTGGCTCCTACTCATTTCCTCTCAGCCCATTTTCTTATCTTCTCTTGCCCTTTTCTGCTCAGAAAATCCGCTCTAAAGTAGAGCTGGAAGTGCGTGACCTCCCTGAGGAGTTGTCCTTATCCTTCAACGCCACCTGTCTCAACAACGAGGTCATCCCAGGCCTTAAGTCTTGTGTCGGACTCAAGATTGGAGACACGGTGAGGTGGGCTGGGCAGGGGCTGAGGCTGCAGCTCTGACCTTAGCCTGTGCCCCAGAGCGTCTGTGGGCACCCACCCCTTCCTTCCCTGTACCTTCTTTCTGAACGTCCTTACAAGTTAGATGTAATGGAGCTGCCAGCCTTTTCCTCTGAGGCTTCTGTTGCCTAAACCTTCTCTATCCGTTAAGTAACTTCACCATCAGGATTTTTAAAAACTTGCATTTAGGTTACCTCTGTTTATGCACAATTGATTGCAAATGAAAATATTTCTACCTTCAGCCCCTAACTGGTCTCCAGCCTCCCCTAAGGTAATGCCTTTCTTTGCTTCACAAGGTAAAACAGCAGTGTCATCTATAAATATTTATTGACCACCGACTTTGTGCCAGGCATTGTTCCAGCTGCTGAAGATTTGGCAGCAAACAGAATAGGCAAAAATAGCCACCCTTGGGCTTCCCTGGTGGCGCAGTGGTTGAGAGTCCGCCTGCCAATGCAGGGGACATGGGTTCGTGCCCTGGTCCGGGAAGATCCCACATGCCGCAGAGCAGCTAGGCACGTGAGCCATGGCCGCTGAGCCTGAGCGTCCGGAGCCTGTGCTCCGCAACGAGAGAGGCCACAACAGTCAGAGGCCCGCGTACCACAAAAAAAAAAAAAAAAATAGCCACCCTCGAAATTAACACAACATTTTAAATCAATTATACCCCAATAAAAATTAAAAGAAAAAAAAATAAACACATACACACACAAAATACCCACCCTCCTGGAACGTCAGAATGCAAATGTTCATTTTGCCTCTCCAGTCCGTCTATAGTTTTCCCTCCTTAGTGGCTGGTTCTTCTCTGCTTCTGCCTTAGGGGAGAGGGGTTGGTGAAAGGGGTGGAAAAAAAGAGGGGATATCTATAGCTATATCATCTATATCTACATCATCTCTGTCTATATATCTGTTTCCATCCATCCATCTCTCTATCTTCTAGGCACATGTGCACACACCCTATGTAAAAAATATTGGCCTGAAACATGTTTGATTGCATAAGTGATGAAATGTTTTGTGGAAATTGCACAGTAGACTCTGAGCCTGTGGTTAGCCACTGTGTGGTGTGAAATAGTGCTTTGTATATCCTGATGATATTACGTAATCAGTCCCGCTAGCTTACTTGGCCACGGCAGAGCGTTTGTAAGATCAAAGGTTCTTTTCTGCTTGAGCTGGTTTATTTTCACGTATGGAATTTTAGAAAAAAGCTATCTGTGATTGTAAACCATGTCTACACCCAGCCAGATATGTCCCAACTGCACAACTATCCCCAGGCTCTTGCTTTGGCTTTGCAGACCGTGGTGGTGGGAAGGCTGAGGAACTCCAGCTTGCTGGGGGACAGGACGCCCAGTTTGGGTATTCCCGGGCAGGGCCGGGAACAGCTTCTTTCCCTCCAGGGCTGGAGTGTCAACAGGGTCCACCTGTGTCTGAATGCGATCTTACTTTCCATCCAGGTGAGCTTCAGCATTGAGGCCAAGGTGCGTGGCTGCCCCCAGGAGAAGGAGAAGTCCTTCACCATCAAGCCTGTGGGCTTCAAAGACAGCCTCACCGTCCAGGTCACCTTCGACTGTGACTGTGCCTGCCAGGCCCAGGCTGAGCCTCAGAGCCACCACTGCAACAACGGCAACGGGACCTTTGAGTGTGGGGTGTGCCGCTGCGGGCCTGGCTGGCTGGGGTCCCAGTGTGAGTGCTCAGAAGAGGACTACCGTCCCTCCCAGCAGGATGAGTGTAGCCCCCGGGAGGGCCAGCCCATCTGCAGCCAGCGGGGCGAGTGTCTCTGTGGCCAGTGCGTCTGCCATAGCAGTGACTTTGGCAAGATCACGGGCAAGTACTGCGAGTGTGATGACTTCTCCTGTGTCCGCTACAAGGGGGAGATGTGCTCAGGTGAGTAGAACTGCACACCCCTCCCGTCCTGGTACCCCCACACACTCACACGTCTGCAGCCTCTGGAAATGGATGCAGGCCAGGGCTTGAGGTGGGCACAGGAAGGCCCGGGGGCAGAGCGAGTAGATGGTGTGCCACTCCAATGGCAGGAAACAAATGAGTTTCTCTTTAATCCTCTCAGCTCCCTCTGCCCTTGCTCGAGGGGCACAAGGAAGAGAAATGAGCATCTGCTTCCTGGGGCTTCTCTCCTAGAAGAGGGTGGGAAGATGTGGGGAAACTTGAAAGTGAAGATAGTTTTTTTTCTTTTCCTTCATCTGCCCTTCTGCTAGTATTTTGTCACTGGTTCCTAATCTTTTCGAGGATATGGACCAACCCCTTTTTAAGTTTAAAAAAAAATCACTGACTGATGGTAATTAAATTTTTAGTATATCTAGGTTTGGAAACTACATGATGTCAGAATATGTAATGAAGTTAGTAACATTTATTTATTTTCAAACAATTATTTTACATGAATTTATTTTTTCATCGCAAAAGACGTGGAAAATGGTAGTGTATATGCAAGATATTGGAGCGCATTTAATGTGCCAGTATCCTTAGACAATGACTGGAAAATAGTGAGCTCTTATTAAATGTTGGTACTATTTTGTTATCACTATTGATATACTATTACTTTTTGTACTCTAGATCGCTGTTGTCCAATATGGTGGTTATTTAAATTTAAATTAATCAAGAGTAAAGTTTAAGTACATTTAAATCTAAATCAAATTCAATAAAAAAGAAAAAGTTTCATTTCTCTGTCACTCAGGAGCCACCTGTGGCTAGCGGCTGCCCTTTTGAACAGCACAGATGTTTATTGGATAGCACTGCCGTAGAGAGTCCCAGCCTGCAGATTGGGGGTTATAAATTTGAGTCCTTCTACCTGCAGGGTACTGCGTTTTGTCCTTCTCATTACAAAATTCAGTAAAATCTTGAGGCCCACTGGTAATCTGAAGCTGGTTTCACCTTGCCCCAAAGCCCACTCCTGGGGTACTTCGCCAGCTAGAAGAAGTCCAGCCAATGTTAATGTAGTCTTTATCTGCAGACACACTGACAACACTCCCAGAGGCAGTTAGGCAGTCTGAGTTGTTCCTGGGCACTGGGGATACACTTCTGCTGGGGTGTAGTGGACTGTGGCTTAATCCCTCTTGTGAGAGATAGATTGGAGATATGTGCAAATTGGTTGGGACTGCTTTGTGGGTGTCTTGTGTGGCCAATCAAAGAGAGTTTATAAGTGGCTTCTGGGGTGATCAAATCCATGACCCAGATTGGCTTTACTTGCATGGGGGTTCTAACCAGCTGAGCTAATTTACCCAGATGTTCACTGTAACGTCAGCCTTTCAGAAAAGCCTGATGAGGAATGGAAATGTGTGTCATGCTAAAGCCCAAGTAATACAAAAGCGGCTCCTATGTGTTATCTGCAACATTGTTTCCTTTACTCATTTTTTTAAATTAATTTGTATTGGAGTGTGGTTGCTTTACCGTATAGTGTTAGCCTCCACTGCACAACAGATTGAATCAGCCATACGCATACAGAGATCCCCTCCCTTTCGGACTCCCTCCCATTTAGGTTACCACAGTGCATTAGGTAGAGCTCCCTGTGCTATACAGTTGTTTCCTTTACTCATGCCAACAAAATTCGAGAGAGAGATTGGAGAAAAATGGTATCAGAGAGATTATGGGAAAGAGAGATCAGATACGCACAGACACACAGACACACACACACATACATACAGATCAATCTGAATTAGGGCGTGAGGCAGAAATTTCAGTTCCTTCCAATATTTAATAGTATTTACATCATATTCTAGTTTCCAAAGGGAATGGTTAAGTTTGACATGGGAGACCCATGAGGAGAAGTTTGGGGTTGAGGGGAAGAGCGTTACCCTACGAGAGGGCTACGCATAGCCTACGGGGGCACCAGGGATGGAGGGAGGTCCTCTGCTCCTCTGTGGCCTGATTGTTCCTGGTCTGATTGAGGCATGTGGGAGGGACCCCGGCCAGAGTGTGTTTCCTTTGGCTGCCGGCCACACTGAAGCCACAAAACAAAGCTGCCGGGGTCAGCAGCGCTGGTTCCTGCCTCCCAGCAGTGCAAGAACAGCCCGTCCTCAGTGTGCTCCTGCCAATTACACGAGGGAACCCCGGACAGCCGCTGCAGCTTCTCAGAGGCCTCCCTCTCCCTTCCTGCCAGGGTGTTGGGTGCCCGCTGGCCTCAGGTCTGGACCCTGTGGTGCCATGATCACGTTCTCCGTTGACAGACAGTCAGGAACACATGCTCCCTGAGCACCTGCTCTGTGCCAGGCCCTCGGTCCATATGGGTGAACGGGGCTCATGCGTGATTCCTGACCTGGCCAGGCTTATAGCCCAGCTCACCATTGTCCCTGCCCAGAGCTGCTGACCTGGTCTGTTTTTTTTTTTTTTTTGCGGTACGCGGGCCTCTCACTGTTGTGGCCTCTCCCGTTGCGGAGCACAGGCTCCGCATGCGCAGGCCCAGCGGCCATGGCTCACAGGCCCAGCCGCTCCACGGCATGTGGGATCCTCCCGGACCGGGGCACGAACCCGTGTCCCCTGCATCGGCAGGCGGACTCTCAACCACTGCACCACCGGGGAAGCCCTGGTCTGTTCTTTGCTCAAGCAGGGGCTCATGAGGCAGGAGCACTATGCCTCGGCCATTGTTTCAACCCCTGGACGTCCCTGTCCTCTCCTCCCCACCGGAGGCATGGTCTTCGTGATTGCACAGTTTCAGCACCCCTCAAACGTCAGGGCGTGCGTCCTTGTCGTCAAGGGACTCTTCCACCTGCCACATCCGTGAACATAGATTGATCAGGCACCCACGTGAGCCAGGTTCTGTGCTGTGTGCCGTAGTGTTGTGGGATAAAGAGGCATGAAAAAGACAGTTTTGCTCTCCATTAACTTACCTAAGGAGAATTCACAGCACGAGGCAGAACCTCCCAGATCCTGGAAGTGGGTGTCATAGGAGTCCTCCGGAGAGAGACTCACTGTGGACAGGGGAGGCCTGGGCGACTTCATGGAGGAGGTGGGAAGTCAGAGGAAGGGCTGGCTTATAAAGGAGGGCGGTGGAGTGAGGCATCAGCCCAGAAGGTCAAGCTATATAGAGAGAGTGACTTCATTCCTTCTGACCTGGAACACCGGCCCCTCCCTTCCTCCTCCCTCCCCCCCCCCCCCCCCCACCCCCCCCCCCCCCCCCCCCGGCTGCCTTCTTCCCTACCTCCCTCTTCTTTCTTACACTTTCTCTTCATTTCCCACCCTCCTCCCCTGACTTTCCTGTGAACCCGTTTTGCTGGAGGGGTGCCAGTCCTGTGACATTACCACACTGTGGCTTCCTTTTAAGGGTTGACCCTGCCGGGGCCTTGGAGTCAGCCTAGTGGCACTGGCCTGCCACTTCCACTCCCAGCCTCACTCCCTGGCTGGCCTGCACAAGTCTTCTCAAAGATGGCTTTGTTTAGCCTCACAAAGGAAACACTATGGGACAAGCGTTTCAGAGGAGACGGAGGCCTCTGAGTGCTGCCAGGCCTCTGTGATGTCTTTTCCCTATCTGGGAGGTGTGGCCAGAAGCTGGGTGTAGTGGACTCTGTGGGGTCCCACTCTGCTGGCTGGCCCACCCATCCCCCAGCTGCTGGTAGGGCTACTGATAATACCTCACAGCTGCCCCTCCTCTGGAGAATTGTATTCAGCTGACAGGACCTGGATTGCTCTCAGAGCTTGGCTGATGACTGATGGACAGTGGGGTTACACAAAGCCAATCCCTTTGCCTCAAGGTTATCGTGGTACCGTTCACGTTCCTGAGCCCACCGTGGGATCAGGCTGCGGGGAGTCTCCAGATGAGACCGCATTCCTGCCGGCCTTTGCCTCCTGCCCTGTCCTGCGTCCCTCCTTCCGTTCTGCTTCCCCAGTAAGTCACTGGAACAAGAATCCTCACCACAAGCTATACTGCTAGGGAACCCAACCTCACAATGCAGTCTTCTTCTTTCTCCACCCTTCTGCCAGCCCGGTAGCTCTACTCTCTAGATGTCCCTGGCAGCTGGGGCAGATGAGGTTGTATTTCCCTTCCTTCTCGGGAAGCAGACACACACACAGTGAAGGTGTGTCTGAGTCTTGCATGCCGGTGTGGTTCCTAGAGGATTATGCTGGTATCACTCATCCTGTAGTGGGTGATACCCATCCAGAGGGACCCATAGTGGCCAATGGACATTTATCAGACCCACTGGGGTCACCGGGGACAGGGCTGCCAGCTAGTTGCTATTTGAGCTTGGCTGTGTACCACCCTCTCCTCCACCATCTTGGGGCCCATCTGCTCACACAGTGGCATGGTTTTCAGACCAATTCAGGTTACTTCCCCCTTGCTCCCTGCCTTTCCTCTGATTAACAATCAGATTTCTATTGTTCACCCACTTCTTCCTGATTCAGAATCCTGTAGAATGAGTCACCTTTCTGTAGGATTTAGGAGCCAAGTTTACCAATATTCATGGGTAGATGAATATTAGGGGAATATAGTGTTGAGAGTTAATGCCTACATTTAAGCCGTCCAACCCCCCACCCTAGTCTCTCTGTCCCGTTCCTATACTCATGTAGGAAAGTGAATAGGTCTTTCCTACTAGGGCTGACGGCTCTTTGCAATACTATGATAATACAACCCAGGGCACATGTTGGTGGAGGTTTGTGTGAATTTCCAGGAATTTAACTAGGATGTAAGCTCCGTGATAGTAGGGACCTTGCCTGTCTTGTTCACTCCTGAGTCTCCAGTGCACAGGTTGTGGTATGAGCTCAGTAAATATTTGTTGAATGGATGGATAAATAAACATTAATGGCATGCCTACTCTGTACCAGATGTTATGCTAATCACTATTGTTGGAAAAATGAATATGATAGGTGCTCCCCCATCAGGGAGCTCACAATCCAGAAAGAGAAACAGATAAGCAAGCAAATGGGTTGAACATCAGGGTTGAAATAGAGGTATTTATAAGTGCTGGGAGAGCACATGGGCAGACAGTTGCTTTGGCCTGGGGAGGTCAGGAAAAGTTACAGAGGGAAAGGAACATTTGGGTTGGGCTTTAAAGGGTGAGTAGGAGTTTGCTAGTGGTCACAGGATGAAAGGGCATCTAGGCAGAGGGAACAGCATGCAGAGAAGCATGAGGCTATGAGGACAGTGTAGAAGATGATTAACGGCTCAGTGTGGGGGTGAAAGTGTGGCAGTGTGAGGAGGGGTAAAGCCAGGATGCTGTCCTGGGGTGGGGCCTCACTGGCTGGTCTGCCCCTTTGGGCTGTGTGTTTTCAGGCCATGGCCAGTGCAGCTGTGGGGACTGCCTGTGTGACTCCGACTGGACCGGCTACTACTGCAACTGTACGACACGCACGGACACCTGCATGTCCAGCAATGGGCTGCTGTGCAGCGGGCGGGGCAAGTGTGAATGCGGCAGCTGCGTCTGCATCCAGCCGGGCTCCTACGGGGACACCTGTGAGAAGTGTCCCACCTGCCCTGATGCCTGCACCTTTAAGAAGTGAGTGAGTTGGAGAGAGTTGAGTGTCTGGGGGTCCCCCAGACTGTGCAGGTTCTCTCTTACTCACCAAAGCTTTAGGGAGAGGAGTCTGTTACAGCAAATGACTAGCATTCCTCTTTCCATTGAAAACTTGGGGAAAAACTGGAGGTAGAGCCAAGCGTGAAGGGGACAGAGTAGGACCAGCTGGACTGCTGTTGGAGAAGCCTCTCTTTCAGGCTGGATCCTGAATCCCTGAGTTGGGAGGAAGGCTAAACCAGGTGACTCCTGGGGAGTGTTCCAGTGCTCGTGTTCTGATTCTGTGCGGGATGTGGGGCTGGGGTTACGGAGGACACTATGGGAAACAGGAGAAGTTCACCGCTGCAAATGTCCCTCATCTGGGCGTCAGAGGAAGTCCCTGCTGGCCCAGGCCTGTGGCGCTGCTGTTTCTCTTACTACTTTAAGCAGAGCTGGATTCATGGGCGTGCAACCTGCACATTTGTACAGAACCCCGTGCTTGGAAGGGCTCTACACTTCGTTTAATGTTCTGCTGTCACTGTTTTGAAATTCCTACTAAGTTTTGAATGAGGAACCTGACATTTTCATTTTGCACCGGGCCCCCAAATTATGAGACCATTTCTGACTTTAAGGCTCCCAGAAGTGGCGTAGGGTTTGCCCTCCTGTCACAGTCTTGGATGGGACATAAAGAAGTTTAATGAAGTTACCGGGGGCCTCTGCCTACCTGGCCTTACCTATAGGTGAGGAGGGCGCTCCCACCCCGAACTCCAGACGTGACTATCTGGGACCCCAGGATTGTCTTACAGATGTTTTTGTTTGTGCTTGTTTTCTGGGGTGGAACAGTTTTCCTGGTGTATGGCAGGCAGAGCCAGACTGAAACACACTGAGGTTTGTTCTTTCCCTGCCTTCATGCTTATGTCCTCTCTCCTTTAGGGAGTGTGTGGAGTGTAAGAAGTTTAACCGAGGAGCCCTATTCGAGGAGAATACCTGCAGCCGTTACTGCCGTGATGAGATCGAGCCTGTGAAGGAGCTTAGTAAGTTCGGCATGTCGTACAGTTGCACACACCCACGTTCTAAATTTCTCCGATTTAATCCCATAACCTATCCAAGTCTCATCTGCAAAACGGAAGAGTAATTCCCACCTCGAAGGCATGTTGTGCAGGCCTGACGTACAGCGGGCACTTAAAGACTGGGTTTCTTGAGAGTCCTCCTGCCTCTTTACTTATCTGTTCAGCAGTCCCTTCCCCTTCTGCTTCCCAGAGCCCACGGGCTCAGCAAAATCCTGCAAATACCCTTTAAAGTATGTCTAAATCAGGCACCCCTAACTGTACCACCCCAAGGAAAGGAAGATAATGTACCCCATTTTACAGATGACGAAACTGAGGCACAGAGTGAGGAAGTGGTTACCCACGATAATCTTAGCTTAGTAGGCCAGTAATCATTTACTAAGTTTATCTAACTAAGAGTGTTAAGCAATGCCCAGGCATACAGCTTTGCTGGTTTAGAGGGAAACCTTCGCCCTTACGGATTTGTAGCCAAAATCATTAGCCTGAAGCCCGTTTGGCTCTCCAGAGCCCCTCCTGGAGTAAGACAGATAGAAACATGATGGAGAGCAAAACTCTTGCCTGCAATTATTCTGGTTTGTATTTCATCTTGACTTAAAAGGAGATGATCTTTGCTGCTGTCACATACCTGACGTGGTTATCTGGGCCAGCTAGGCATTGGGTGGTGCCAGGAGATGGCAATCTCTCTGGAGATAGTGATCTCCCATGAAGGCAGGAAACACATTTTCAGTGAGAGCCACAGTAAGACACAGCTAGCCAGCCAGCTTCTGGGTGGGGTGTTATGGGAAAGACTTAGATCCCTGGACCCTTTGGCTAATATCAAAAGTGGGGCTGGAGTGAGGGTAGTGATTTGGGGATTGAGTTAAGCGACAGTTTTTCCTCTGGAGGAGACCAGGCTGCCTATGATTAGCTTAGATGGAACAGACTGCTGAGATAGGAGATTTTTTTTTTTTTTTTTTTTGGTACGCGGGCCTCTCACTGTTGTGGCCTCTCCCATTGCGGAGCACAGGCTCCGGACGCGCAGGCTCAGCGGCCATGGCTCACGGGCCCAGCCGCTCCGTGGCATGTGGGATCTTTCCGGACCGGGGCACGAACCCGCGTCCCCTGCATTGGCAGGCGGATTCTCAACCACTGTGCCACCAGGGAAGCCCAGAGATATTTTTATCATCTAGACCAGATGGGTATTCCAAGTTAGTCGATAAGTACCCCAGCCCCCCACCATGATAACCATAAAAATAAATGCTTCTTTGTATGGAATTTTATAACTCATACAAATTATAAAAGTATCTTTTCATGCACATTATCTTATTCTCCTCCCAACAACCTAGTAAAGTAGAACTTAGTACTGTTGTTGTCTTCATTTTGAGGATAAGGAATTGAATCTCAAGAAAGTTAAGTAACTTGTCCAAGCAAATGAGGGTGAGTTAAGATCAGAACTAAATCCTGAAATCCTTACTCTTTCCACTGTCCTGTAATACTACTGGTTTACTGAAGGCATATTGAGTTAAAGTCCGTAGGATGTGCTTTGAGACTCATGTCCTACCCCTACTCCATCACTTATTTGCTGTGTGACCTTGGCACCTTTGCTTAATCTTGTAGGGGCATAGTGCAGCTGGTGGAGGGTAGCCCATAGTTTCACAGTCAGAATAACAGGTTTTAGAATTAGAAGGGATGAAGCCAACAAAACATGGGAGTCAGATGGGAGTCAGAGAAGAGGAGATGTCTCTGGAGAGGAACGCTGGATTGGAAGCAGAAATAGAAGAAATATAAGGGCTGAGTAAACAAACTATTGAGAATCATTGAGCAAGTAGAGAAAGGAATGAGGGGGAAGGGCACGCCCACTGTGTGTTGGGTAGTTGACTTCATGCTGTTTGATTCTCAACCATCCCTGTGAGTGAGGGTATCTTTTCTTCGATTAGAAGAAGGGAGAGATTCGATGAGGTCAAGTAACTTAGCCAAGATCACATAGCCGGTAGGTGATAGAGCCAGGTTTTGAATCAGATTATGTAATGCTTTTATGTCATGTCCCTTCCAGAGGAAAGAATAAGAACCAGAAAGGGCCTGTGAGGGACAAAGTACATCAGCGAGGGTCATCCAGAGGCAATTGCCAGGCACCACAGCCCTCTCGAATCTAGGCATCTTGCCTAACGTCAGGCATACGTGACATCCTGTCACCTGCTTTCCCAGACGTCCCATGACTGGCTTTGGGGGTGGCTCCCTCTTTCTGGAATTGCCTTGTTTTTCATCCTCCCATCTTTCCCCCTCCCCCAGAGGACACTGGAAAGGATGCTGTGAATTGTACCTACAAGAATGAGGAGGACTGTGTCGTCAGATTCCAGTACTATGAAGACTCCAGTGGAAAGTCCATCCTGTATGTGGTAGAAGAGCCCGGTGAGTGAACCCTGAGGGTCCCAACCCTGCCCCGCAGGGAGAGGGAGACCAATATTAGGCAGTTATTCCCACCCATCACTCCTCTTAAACAGATGCAGCCAGGTTAAACCTGACCTTACAAGTGATAAGTCAGGGCCTGTTTTCTGGGTGTGAGGGTGTATAAACACAAATATTAGCAAGAACTTACTTGCTAATTTAGGAGATAGAAACATAAGAAGGTGGGTCAGGAGAGGAAGAAGGGAGGTATGGAGCTCATCAAGGAACAGAGTATATATAGCATGGCGTTTTTCGAGGTTGATAATGTTAAGAAGTAAGGAATTTCAATTCTAGCACTTTCCAGCACAAGGCATCTGCTCTTCTAAAAGTTAAATGGTTGCCAAGAGCAACCTGCTTGCTGCTTCAGAGGAAGGCCTGAGGTTTGAGGGCAAGCTGCCCTTGCCAGCTTCACCACAGGATGTGGTTAGGTGCTTGAGGCACCGGCCCAAGGCGCCTTGAACGCTGAAAACTTACCTCTTGTTCTCAAGACCCTCTGGAAGCAAGGGAGCTCGTCCCGTCACACACAGACCCACCACAGATTTGTCACCATCCAGCATGGTAGATTTGCTTGCTTCCCCTTATTTCCTTCATCTCCTTCCTTTCCCTTAAACAACGGACTAAGTAATGAATCATTTGACAATATTCTCGAGTACTTATTATATATCAGGCAGTGGGCTAGGTGCTGGGGTTATAACAGTAAATAAGGCAGATGTGGTACTCACAGACCATGGGGGAGAGAGGCATGTAAATCGGTAAGGACACTGCAGAGGGATAAAGACTACAGTGTGGCGGGCGTTGGGGATGGGAGGGGTGGACAAGAACTTTCAGGAGTGAAGGAACAATTTCTGAAGGCAGAGGGTAAATCAGTCGGTCGCTGGACATTCTTTACAGCCATAGGAGTTTCTTCAAATCATCCTTTAGACCAGGGGCCAGCAAACTTTTTCTGTAAAGCGCCAGATATTAAATATTTTAGGCTTTGTGGGCCAGGTGGTTTCTGCTGTGACTACTCAACTCTGACACAGTAGCAGGAAAGCAGCCATAGACTCTATGCAAATGAAGGGGTCTGGCTGCGTTTACAGAAACAGGTGGCCAGCCGCATTTGGCTTACTGGGCCGTCGTTTGCTGGCCCCTGCTTTAGGGCAGTGGTTCTCAAACTTTTGTATGTTCCCTTGTTAAAAAATCCAGAGTCCTGAGCCCTGTCTTGCTTCCACAGGCCTATGCCTCTGTGTCCTTTGTTAATGCTCCTGGTAACTGTGACATATTCCCCAGTGTTTGAACGCCTCTGCTTTAGATGCATCGCGTCCCCTGAGGAGCCATCTCAGACCTCCTCCAGCCTCCATTCCGATGACTGGATTTGGTGACCTGTTTGATTCTCACAGCAGCTGTGCTTCCCTTTAGATGGGCCTTCATCACACTATCAAATTGCTGCTTTTTTTTTTATTGGAGTATAATTGCTTTACAATGGTGTGTTAGTTTCTGCTTTATAACACAGTGAATCAGTTATACATATACATATGTCCCCATATCTCTTCCCTCTTGCGTCTCCCTCCCTCCCACCCTCCCTATCCCACCCCTCCAGGCGGTCACAAAGCACCGAGCTGATCTCCCTGTGCTATGCGGCTGCTTCCCACTAGCTATCTATTTTGCGTTTGGTAGTGTATGTATGTCCATGCCACTCTCTCACTTTGTCACCGTTTACCCTTCCCCCTCCCCATATCCTCAAGTCCATTCTCTAGTAGGTCTGTGTCTTTATTTCTGTCTTACCCTTAGGTTCTTCATGACAGTTTTTTTTTCTTAAATTCCATATATATGTGTTAGCATACGGTATTTGTCTTTCTCTTTCTGACTTACTTCACTCTGTATGACAGACTCTAGGTCCATCCACCTCATTACAAATAGCTCAATTTCGTTTCTTTTTATGGCTGAGTAATATTCCATTGTATGTATGTGCCGCATCTTCTTTATCCATTCATCTGTTGATGGACACTTAGGTTGTTTCCATGTCCTGGCTATTGTAAATAGAGCTGCAATGAACATTGTGGTACATGACTTTTTGAATTATGGTTTTCTCAGGGTATATGCCCAGTAGTGGGATTGCTGGGTCGTATGGTAGTTCTATTTGTAGTTTTTTAAGGAACTTCCATACTGTTCTCCATAGCGGCTGTCTCCCTCAGCTGACCATAAGTTCCACGAACACAGGAATGGTGTCTGTCTTATCTACTGTTATATCCCCATACTTGGCTCAGTCATTTACAGAGAAGATACCTAATACACAGTTTTTGAATGAATTAATAGGACTGATTATTCCTAGGAGACAGACAGACTTATATACATCTTAATATCTGTTGGCAGAATTTTAGCTGCTTAAAGAAGGGAGGGGTTGAAGGTGGGAAGAGGGCTACATCTATGTCACCCAGGGTGTTGCTGTCCCCGTGGGTAGAGGAAAGCATGGGGTCCCCATTTGTGATATTGTTCATCAGCCTTTCCAGAACTCTCATCCTTTATAAGGGAGAAGGAAGGTAAGGAAAGGGCATCACCTTAGTTTTATTTTGTGACTCAGGGAAGGCTGGTGTGGGGAAGTGGAGAGGGAGGAGTCTGGGTATATCTCTCTGGGGGAGCAGATGTAGGTTAGTTTGGCCGTGACTTCCTCACACTTTCCCATCCACCTGTGTTAACACATTAAATGGATTTTCCCACACCCTCCCGATCTGTACCATTGTCCCTTCTCATTACAGAAGGGCAGTGTGTTCCTGCTTTGGGGTTTAACATTAGTTCATCTCTTTGTTATAACAATCCGGCTGGTGCTCTTGCTGTATCACTTACCAAATCATTTGACCTGGTATTTTGAGACTGGAATCTACTTCCTGGAGTTGTGGGGAACGAAGATGATGATAACTGGGATGGTAACACATAACTAGTTAACAGAGTGGAGGGTAACTTTTTAGGCTTACTGCCAGTAGACCCCTTCCTCCACATTAGGAGATGGGACCCTAGACCTACGTTTCCTACCTTGTAGTCCTGGAATTCCAAGTTCTGCCTCTCCTCTCACCCCAACCTCCAATCATTTTCAGGGTCTCTGGCTTTTAGTAGAAGGTAGCGTCTGGGGCCCTGAGTGTAGGAGGAGATTATTCTCATTCTCTTCCCTAACTCATGTCCTTGCAGATGTCCTTTTTGAAGGGCTGAGCCACTGCAGGGCAGTGAAGAGGGCACCACCAGAGTTTGGCGTTGGCCAAGTGGTGTTCAGCCCTCAGGTTATGAGCTCCCCTGAGCCGAGCCCTCATCACTTCCAGATAGTGTTGCCTGATAAAATATAATATGTCCCATGCAATATGTGGTACATACTTAAAAAGTTATTTGTTGTTTATCTGAAGTTCAAATTTAACTGGACTTCCTGTACTTTTGTCTGTCAAGTCTGCTAACCCTACCCTGTCTTCCCTGACCTTGGGTCATCACCCGCCGTGGGCCATCATCCCTGTGGCTGGGAGGGCTCTCCAGAGACCGCCTGATCTTGTGTCTGCTTCCAGGAAGCCTGCCATCCACCCCTCTCAGGACAGATGGTTAAGAGATTTAATTTTTCCCCTTAAGATCTGGCATTCTACCTGTCCTGCCTGTACTGACATGTAAAATTGAAGAGATTCCACTTTGAGGTTTGAGGGTCAGCCCTACCTCAGTCTTCCGGAGAATTCGTAACTGCTTTTCCCAGAAGAACGGGGGCCCTTCACTCCTAGGACCTTGGACATCGGAACCTCACAGCCTCTCTCCAGACATTTCTTTCATTATAGACAGCTTGTAATTTGGTGGGATGGGAAATAGCCAGCTTGGATTCTGGTGGTGGCTGTTTTTGGGTAGTGTGTGGTGAGCATAGTGTACATGTTTAGAGAAGAAGGTGGGAAACAGTGTGGAAGGTAGGTGTGACTCCTTTCCAGGCCCATCAGTACTCACATATACAAACACCTAATTACATAACACCTGAGAAGTTACTGGAGCGAGGTCACTCATCAGACGTCTGTGGTTGATGGGAAGCAGAGCTGTTCAGAGCATATTCCTCTTGGCCCTCAGAGGGGTGACGTACCTCTGTTTATGTTGGTTGTTGACTGGGATTGAACAGGAAGTCGGTTCTCAATAGGGTTAGGATTTTGGATGACTAAATATTTTGGGAAGAAACCCAAAATATTGTCTTGGCTGGCAAGCCTCCTAGTCTCAAAGTATGCTAAAATTGTCATTGGTTCCCAGCCCTCGGGGATGTTAGATATCTGAACCAGGGCAGCTAACTCAAATGCCTACAGGAGCTGGGTAAGTAAATTAGGGAAAACAGCCACGTGTAACAGAGGCACCAGTAATAATGGTAGCTGATATTTATCGAGCACTGGATCTGCCAGGCACTGTTCTGAGTTCTTTCAATATATTTAACTTAATTATTCCTCATAATAAAGGTTTGAAGTCAGGGCTATTACTGTTAGAGATGGAGAAATGGGAAACAGACACCAGAAGGGTTAAATAATTTATCAAAGGTCACATAGCAGAGTAAGTGGAAAGCCAGGATTCACACCCAGGCAGTCTGGCTCCAAAGCCCACAGTGGCACAGACTCAATGGCAAATCACACTTTGCCTCTGTTTAGTGGAGAAAAGAGGGAGTAGTGAGGAGTCTGGCAAACTAAAAAACGTGTCCCATCTAAAAGGGGCAGCTGCTCCTCAGCCCTAGCCATTTACAACCCTATAAAAATATAGGTTCAGTGGTTCTAGGTCTTTTGACTTCTTTTTTAAAGAGAAGAAGAATCTGAAATTCTAAAGGGAGAATCTCCTGATTACTCAATGTCGCCCACAAAAATCAAATTTTTAATAAACAACTGTGTGGGTCTTCCCTGGTGGTGTAGTGGTTAAGAATCCGCCTGCCAATGCAGGGGACACGGGTTCGAGACCTGGTCCGGGAGGATCCCACATGCCGCGGAGCAACTAAGTCCATGCACCACAACTACTGAGCCTGCACTCTTGAGTCCGTGTTCCACAACAAGAGAAGCCACCGCAATGAGAAGTCTGCGCGCCGCAGCGAAGAGTAGCCCCCGCTTGCGCAACTGGAGAAGCCCACGCACAGCAACAAAGGCCCCACGCAGCCAAAAATAAATAAATTTATTTTAAAAAATTAAAAAACAAAAACCAATTGTGGGGACTCACACAGAGTAGGCTAGATTCCACCTGTGGGTGACCAACTAACAACCTCTCATTTAAAACAATCAGGACAGATTATTGCTGCTCTAAAGCTTGTACCCCCCTCCTTTAAAAAATTAATTGGCTTATTTTATAAGTCCTGTTCCCTTTAGATAACTTTCTAGTGTGAGTTGGGCAAAAAGTTTGTTCAGGTTTTTCATGACATTGGCCAGAAAAACCCGAACGAACTTTTTGGCCAACCCAATACTTCATTACTTTGTCAAGAAGATCTTATTTATAGCCAATTCGAATGATTCCTGTTCCATTGCCAACCACCCTGCTCTGTGCTCTCTCCTGACAGAGTGTCCCAAGGGCCCTGACATCCTGGTGGTCCTGCTTTCAGTGATGGGGGCCATTCTGCTCATCGGCCTTGCTACTCTGCTCATCTGGAAGCTCCTCATTACCATCCATGACCGGAAGGAGTTTGCTAAATTTGAGGAAGAGAGAGCCAGAGCCAAATGGGACACAGTAAGAGGCTGGGCTGAGCTGGGCATTCTCCTAAGTCGCTGGTTCAAGGGTCTCAAGAGGAAGCAGCAGATGCTTATTTAGGGTGGCCAGCATCAGCCAGCACCATAGTTTCCCAGTTAGCTCTGTTCTGGAAATTGAGAGATGGTCTAACTGTCCTGTTGTCTGTATGCTTCTTGGAAACCACCCGATTCTCTCTCTACCGCATCAGTGAGTACCAACTGAGCACAGAGAGGGCTCAGCTCTGCTCTGGACACCGCGAAGTGATGAAAAGGAAACTTATTCTCTGAGTGAGGGAGACAGGACAAACTTGAGAATCCTACACTGAGGACATATAGTAATACATGATATACTACTGATGAAAGCATTAAAGACAAACAGAGACAGATAATAATAACTAACATTTACTGAGGATTTACCAGGAACTGTTCTAAATGCTTTTTACGTATTAATTTATTTCATCTCTATAACAGCCCTGTGTGGTAGGTAACATTATTATTCCCATTTTATAGACCAAGAAACTGAGTATAGAGAAGTTAAGCAGCTTTCCTGATTGTGGGAGGGAATTAGGTTATGATAGGAATTATTTGGGGTCAGCCTCTTAAAAGTACGCTCCCTGAAGTTTATCCTGATTGAATCCAGTCAAACAAGCATTTATGGAGAACCTTCTGTATACTTAAGTTTACTTTATTCTCCTTTGGCTCGTGTTCCACATTTTAACTTTTTTCTGGACCTTCCAAATGACCGACTCCCTGAATACCTGAGGTTAGGCTGAAAGTTTGTTCCCATTTGATGGTGACCTCAGGCCATTGTACTCAAGGGTCCCAAGAAACTGAGATGTTTCTGTTCAGATGATGTAGAAATCCTGACCCTCTGAGGCACATGAGAACGTGCTCTGTTTCTTGAGGCTACCACTAAGGACTACTAGACCTAATGGGAATTGTCTCTTTTTGTTAGAAAATAATTTGGGAAACCAAATTATTGTGAGGGCCTTTTTCCTGATAACGTGACGGTTTGTGGGTAGTGCTTGAGGGATGAGATGAAAACAGATTAAGAATTATTTGAGGGCTTCCCTGGTGGCGCAGTGGTTGAGAGTCCGCCTGCCGATGCAGGGTACACGGGTTCGTGCCCTGGTCCGGGAAGATCCCGCATGCCGCGGAGCGGCTGGGCCCATGAGCCGTGGCCGCTGAGCCTGCACGTCCGGAGCCTGTGCTCCGCAACGGGAGAGGCCACAACAGTGAGAGGCCCGCGTACCACAAAAAAAAAAAAAAAAAAGAATTATTTGAGCAAATGTGGTCCTATATGTTCCAGCCACCACCTGCTACATTTCTCTTCTCTGCCCACACTCCCAATCACAGTCACAACAAAGAAAAAAAGGGAGAAAGGCAAAAGAGAGAGTTCATAGGGAGGGAGGAAATAGGAAGTATTGGCTAAAAGCTATCTTGAAGTGTTTTGGGATCACCAAAAGTGATGGGCTGAATTTAACCCCTTAGGCATGGTGGCAAGATAGCATTCCACTTTATCTGTCCTCTTATTTCCTATCCATTCCCTCCTTAAGAGCAAATGTGTGAGTACCATGAGCATCATGCAGTCCATCTATGGTGTATCCCAGAGAAGAGTGTCTTGGGTAAACATGTAAACCCTGAGTGTAGGGAAGAATTGAGGAATTCGCTGTAAGACACTTTTCTGTTCTCTCCGCAGGCCAACAACCCACTGTATAAAGAGGCCACGTCCACCTTCACCAACATCACCTATCGGGGCACTTAATGACAGGCAGTCATCCTCAGATCACTATCAGACTGTCCCAGGATTGTGGGTGTCTCTGCTGTCGTGTTTACAGGGGCAATACCTGTGGGGCGGAATTGGGGGCTTGGAGTGGGGTGGGTTGGAAGAATGTGGGTCTCTGTGCGTGTGTGCATGTGAGTGTGCTCCGTGTGGGAGAGTGTGTAACTTAAAACTTGTGATGTGTCCCAGATAAGCAGAGCTCCTCGCCTTTGTCCTCAGAACGCCTCCTTCAGGGAGTCTACCTGCTTAACCTGAGGGTGACCTAGTAGCTGAGCAGGTATTCTTCATTACCTCAGTGGGAAGCCAGCTTTCCTTCTCAGGCCATTCTCTTAAAGAGGAGGGCAGGGCCAAGGCCTCTCATTTCAGAGAAAGGGACCTTGGTTTACCCTGTGTTTGTGGTTCTTGGGCCTGACTCTCAGCAGCTCTGGTAGGAACTGCCAGGCTTTGCAGCCTTGCTGTGTCATCCATGCCCCTAGCTCCTCTCCCTTCCCTCAGGCAGAAGGAGAAATCCGGGGAGAGCTGAACCATCAGAGCTGCCTGTCTTTGCCATCACCTCAATCCAGCATGGTTCTCTCCTAAAGGAAGTCCTTGCTACCTATTCTTCGGTCTGTTGAGAGTGAGAACGGCAGGGTCACCCACGGGTCATGCATGGCCTGGGGTTAAGGTGCCCAAGTTCCCCAGTTCATAATCCTAACCCTTCAGATTTGCCTCATTGACAGCTCTACCCTAGTGATTCGTGTAGAAAAAGTGTGTCACCCTTAGACCAGCAACACCTCTTTACCTCCTATTCCACCCTCTCACTACTATAGACATTTGCTACATACTGGGAATTTCTCTCATGACCAGAAGCTTTTCCTTCCAGGGAGAGTGCTATGGTTAGAGCCAGAGGTCTGGCCTCACCCTTCAGGCCTTCTGTCTCGTGTCCAAGGCACCTCCACACACCCAACCCTGTGCTTCTGTGTGCTACGTCCACCCATGGGGCTGATTGCATTTATCTACCTCTTGGGTGTCTTGTGAAGGCGTCATTCCCACGGGTCTTTGAGTCTGCTGGGCATAAGTGCCAGGGTGGAATGACGGGCCAGTCGTATCAGCGTGTGTGGCCCATTCTCCTATGGGCCGGGCAACCTCATTTTAACTCAGACTTTAATCTGAGAGGCCACAAGTGCAATTTTGTTTTATTTTTCTCATTGGGGCACCTGAAACCATGATGAGGCTTGTTTAATCTAAAGGAGCATAGATATAAACACACTTGCATTATATTTGTAATTTTATTTGATGATGAAGAAGAAAAGGGTGAAAAGCCACACAGACCTGGGCTGGATGCAGACACTCCCACTTGGCGTCATTCATAGCAAGTTGCTGCCCAGTTGCTGGGTCTGTAAGGGCTCTCTCATCCCTGAAGCCTGCGGGGATGGACACATGGACATGCTGGACCTTGCCCAAGCAGGAGGAGGTAAATGGGCTGTTCTTTTTTTCTAGCAAAAGCAGAAAAACTCCATTGGTGTTTACATTCGTTCAACGTTAACCACCACCACCACTCCCCAAGAAAAAGGGGAGGGCCTAAAAACAGTGGTCTGATGGTCAGAAAATCTAAGTCCTGGCCTCAGTGTTGCAGCTAAGGAACTTTAACCTTAAGGCAAGTTACTTTCTTTTTCCTGGGGCTCAGTTTTCTAGTTTGAAAAATGATGGGTTTGGACCAGCCAGTCTAGGCGGTCTCTTTCAGTATCAACAGTCTGTGATGCTGGGACTTACTGTGGCATCAAACATGCAGTCAGGATTCTGTGGGATGTTGATACTGTTTGTTTTTTCAGTTGGGAGACCTGGCTCTGGCAAGAGCAGATGTCATCCCATATCACCTTTCTCAATGAAAAAGCTTCATTCTGTCGTCTCACAGAACCCCTTTTCCAACTGTTGTTGGTGGTTACATCTCCTGGTGTAGCACTTAAGCTCTACTTAGTTATTATTTCTTTGTTCACTTTGCACATGGTTTCATCCACGAATTGGGGAAGAGGACTCCATAAGAAGTAGCTGCAATGTGTCTTCTGTATCCATGTGTTAACATTGAGAATAAGCCTTGGGATTAGGAACAGGACAGATGACCGAGCCCTGCCTCACTCGTGGATTACACCTTCCTGTTGAGGATGGTAATGTTGTAGAGGGATAAACGGGGAGGGATGATCATGAATCCAAGAAGTTTAGAATCTAACTAGAACCTTTGGCTACTGAGAAGAGACTCCACTGGAGTAACAGTTGGTCACTTTCTTTAGATAAAATGGTTTATATGAAGAAACTGTATCAAAGGAGGAGGAACATGTATTCAAAGGATGAAAAAAACAGTAACAATCTTGTCTGAGTTTCTGGAATGAGGCTCATAGTCTTTGAAGATCAGTACTGTTTGTATGTGGGGAGAAGCTGTAGCTGTGCTCCCGAGATAGCAAAGAGCAGTCAGTTTTGGCATTGTGTAGGGTGAACATCAAAATAGTATTTTAGCCTCAGACAAAACAGCCTGAAGAAGTTATTTGTGCCTAGCTCTTTTGGAGATATTTTACGTTCAATCTCAGGGTCTGTGGACAATAATGGGAAATTTTGAACATTCCTGACAAGTTGTCACATAAGAAGTCAGTTCTTTACCTCTCAGATATTCCTAGACCATTCATGATTTCAAGATATTTCTCTTTGTTAAATATTCCTGGTTGAAATTACCTACCTGACTTCCTGACTTCCTAACCACCTCCTCTGTTTGAGTTGTGCAACGGTGAATTAAATGTGCTTTCCAAAAAGAATTGGCTTAAGGCTGCCCAGTGCTTCCTGTGTTGTTATTTCTGTTTCCTTTGGGTGAATAAGAGTGTCATTGCCTCACAAATGATTATTTTAGAACAAGTGTGCTTCCAAATGTAACAGAATGATGACGATTCCGGGAACTGAAGTTAGTTTTGGAACCTAGAGCTTTTCTTTAGACTTTAGTAACAAAATGAGTACATTTTTACTGTTATGAGAGTCAGAGTTTTGTTTTTTTAATTGGAGATTTTTTAGGAACTTGTATAATCTCAACAGAACTGTCAATTTAGTCTAGGTTTTGTCTGCAGGAAGCATAAATTAGTAAAATAAAGGCTTAATGGCAAATTACTTACAGGACCATTTAAATGCCCAACTTTTATTTTTTAATTAAAAAATGCTTTATTGCTAAAAACTGCTAACCATCATCTGAGCCTTCAGCGAGTCCTAATCTTTCTGCGGGTGGAGGGTCTTGTCTCAATACTGATGGCTGCTGATCGTTCAGGGTGGTGGCTGCTGAAGACTGGGGCGGGTGTGACAATGTCTTAAAATAAGACAACAATGAAGTTCGCCACATTGATTGACTCTTGCTTTGACAAATGATTTTTCTGTAGTATGCAATACTGTTTGATAGCATTTTACCCACCGTAGAACTTTCAAAATGAGTCAGTCCTCTCAAACCTTGCTGCTGCTTTCTCATCAGCTAAGTTTGTGTAATATTCTAAACCCTTTGCTGTCATTTCAACAATTTTCACAGCATCTTCACCCAGAGAAGATTCCATCTCAAGAAACCACTTTCTTTGCTCATCTATAAGGAGCAACTCCTCATTGTTCAAGTTTTATCATGAGATTGCAGCAATTCAGTCCCATCTTCAGGCTCCATTTCTAATTCTAGTTCTCTCACTATTGCCAGCACGCCTGTAATGACTTCCTCCACTGAAGTCTTGAACCCCTCAAAGTCATCCATGAAGCTTGGAATCAACTTCTTCCAAACTCCAACTTTTATTTAAGGCAGTGGGTTTCAAAGTGTCGGCCCTAGGACCAGATGATCTAAGTCCCCCTGGTGATTTTTTTGCATGCTCAAGTTTGAGAACCACTGATTTAAGGAATCACATACCTATCCTTTCTGGCTTAGAAAGAAGTTCACAATAAGTCAGCTCAGTTACTAAAGGATTAAGAACATACCTTGGCTGATAGATTAAGAAAACCAAATATCTACCCACACAAAATGAAAGTCTACTTTCAATCCATTTTCCAAGTTAAGTAATCACAGGCTTATTGGGTTCACTCACAGCCACAAATTCCCATGAAAAACTAAAAGAATAGATCAGAATCACAGGGAAAAAAAACGCTAACAGGATACTTGGCTGGCATAGAAGAAAACCTTTTGTGTGTACCAAGCTGAGGCAAAAAAATACTCTTACTGCATTAATTCACAGGAGATAGGATCAAAATCTTAATTATTAACAGTATCATCCAATAGGATGCCAGAATAAGACTTTAGAATTTGTAACTTCACTTTTTGCTATTTAAAATTTATTAAGCACTGACAGTGTGGCATTGAAGTACTTTATAGAACATTTATTATCTTTGCCTTTGAGTCTTACATTCCTTACGTAATGTACATTTTTAAAAACACAATACAGTACATGTCATCATAAAAAGATTATGTGAACCTAGACTGAGTCCTTATATGGTGAAATTTTGTAAGATTCATTGTTTTATTTACGTCATGGTAACTGATGACTAAATGGATGAAAATGGAGGACTTTATGTGAAAATGAGATGGAAAGCAATATGTCAAGTATACGTGTAATCCTTTAACTCTTGACCTCTGTAGTTTGAATTCTATTATAATAGACATCTAATGACCACTGGGACCAATTATAAGCAGATTCTCTTGGAATTACAATGCCCTCGTTTTTCACAATGATGTAAGGAAACAATAATATATGCTTTGCAGATAAGCTATTTAATACTTGTTGAAAAATAATTTCTACTTGGTTTTGTAATATAATATATTCCGGAAATACATTTTCCTAATTTGTTTTAGTTTGATTAAAGCACACAAGGAGGCAGTTTTAAACCTTTTGATCGGGGTTAACCATGCTGTTAAATAAAATTTTAAAAATCCACTTACTGTGGGTATCCAAGAATGGATTGTGTGTGAAAGGAAAATTATAGATCAGGAACATGACTGTGTTCCTTGCAGCTGCTAATGTCATAGTGATGTCTCTCCAGCCTCTTGCATAGAGGAAATATTTTTCATTAGCTGTGTATTTTCTGACAGTACACCAAAGAATGCACACGGAATGTAAGTATCTAGAAAGCAACATTTAGGAAATTTAAGAGACTTTAGGCAAAACCTCCGTTGTAAATTATTCTTTAACAGTGTCCCTGAAAATATCTTTGAAAGGAAAAAGTTTCACAATTCATTGTGTTTTACCTAATATATTAGTTTTTTTGTGACTCAAGCACAATAGGCATGATTCTTTGGAGAGGTCAGAGTGAATGCCTGTATAAATATCATGTGATGGCCGATGGAAATATTTTGTTAAGAAAAAGGAAAAATGTTGATGGATCTATGCCAGACTTTACTTTTCGGTACCCTTATAATCACCCACTGTGACAGAGATTACTAATTGTGCTCCAGTATCTGTTTTCACCTTTTCACATAGTACTAGAACTCCTAATTTTTAGCTGGACACATGGCTGCTCAGAATAAATACTGTTTCCTAGCCTCTCTTGAAGCTAGGTGTGTGATGGCCATCTGTTGACAGATGTTAATGAAAGAGGTGCACACAACTTCCAGAAAGTGCCACTTAAGGGAGGGAGCGTGACTTTCTTCTCCCCTTCCTTCTTCCTGCAGGCTGGAATGTAGAGATGATGGCTAGACTGTAAGCAGACATCATGGATCAAGATGTGACCTAGGGGATTACTACTGTATAACAAATTACCACACAATTTTAGCAGCTTAAAACAACAAACACTATCTTGCAGTTTCTGTGTTCAGGAATTCAAGAATGGCTTAGCTGGGTGGTTCTGTCTCAGAGTCTCTCGAGAGGTTGTAGTCAAGCTGTTGGCCAGAGCTGCAGTCAACGGAAGGTTCAAAGGGGCTGGAGGATCCTCTCCCGGGATGGTTTATTCACATGGCTGTTGGCAGGAGGCATCAGTTCCATGCTGGCTATCGACAATAGGACATTTCCATAGGACTGCTTGAGTGTTCACGTGGCATGTCATCTGGCTTTTCCACAAGTGAGTAACCCAAGAGAGAGCAAGGAGAAAGCTGCCATGTCTTTTATTACTTAGTTTTTTTAAGTGTCACATCATCACTTCTGCCATACTCTTTATTATAAATAGCTCACTAAATCTAGCCCACATTCAAGGGGAGGGAACTAGATGCCTCTTCTTGAAAAGAAAAACTTTGTGGTAGACAAAACCATTGCCTGTGACCACTCCCACCCCCAGCCCAAAATATCCATATCTTAATCCCCAGAACCAGTGAATATGCTACCTTACATGGAATAAAGAACTTTGTTGATGTAATTAAGTATCTTGAGATAGGGAAATTATCATGGATTATCTGGGTAGAATTAATTTAATCACAAGAGTCCTTATAAGAGGAAGGCAAGAGGATCAGAATGAGAGTAGTAAATGTAATCATGGAAGCAGGTCAGAGTGATATGGCCATGTGTCAAGGAATGAACACAGCCCTTAGATGCTGGCAAAGGTAAGAACGGATTTTCCTCTAGAGCCTCCAGAAGGAATGCAGCCTTTGATTTTAGCCGTGTAAGACCCATTTAGGACTTCTGACCTCCATAAATGTAAGGTAAAAAATTGCTGTTTTTTACCATGAACCATGATGTTTGTGGTAATTTGCTACAGTAGCAATGAAAAACTAATACAAGCATCAAAGTATTTGTGGACATATTTTAAAAATCATCACAGTCCACCCTCTGGTCACAAATTATTATTTTTTTAAAACATTTATTTATTTATTTATTTTGGCTGTGCCGGGTCTTAGCTGCAGCATTCGGGCTCTTTGCTGCAGCAGCATGCAGACTTCTTAGTTGTTCATGTGGACTTCTTAGTTGTGGCATGTGGTCTCTTAGTGGTGGCATGTGGTCTCTTAGTTGTGGCATGCATGTGGGATCTAGTTCCCCGACCAGGGATCAAACCTGGGCCCCCTGCATTGGGAGTGTGGAGTCTTACGCACTCGTCCACCAGGGAAGTCCCGTGGTCACAAATTTATAGTCCTCCCACATGCAAAATAAACTCACCCCTCCCAAGCCCCCCAAGTCTTACCCTATTACAGCATTGTTGGAGGAGGTAATCAAGAAGATGAGACTGCTGGATGACCCACAAGCTGAACCTGGCCAACTGGAGCTTCCTCACTTCCTCGCCTGTCCTTGGAATGTACATTTTGCCTACTGTTTCCACAGTGGGAACTTTTTCAAGGACGTAGCCTTGAGACAGTAAGGTGTTGTTGAGACTGTCCAGATGTTATATATGACTGAACCTAGTTAAAGCCTCTATATAAACTTAAAATTAAAAAAAAAATTTTTGTTGAAGTATAGTTGATGTACAATATTATATAAGTTACAATAGAGTGATTCACAATTTTTAAAGGTTATACTCCATTTATAGTTATTTTAAAATATTGGCTATACTCCCTGTGCTGTACTTTTAGCTTACTTTATACATAATAGTTTGTACTTCTTAATCCTCTACTGCTATACTGCCCCTCCCTGCTTCCCAGAGCCTCTATATAAACTTTCAGGGTTCTGGTGGGTGGGTGCAGAAATCTACTTGTCTTGCAGCCTCCCAAGACAAGCCTCGTATGTAAGTTCCCTTGCTTATTAAACCTGCCACCTACCAATGTGGAGTGGTCTGCCTCTTTCTTTGGTCTCTCCCTGCCCTTCATGTGGGGGGCTGGTTTCAGATTTCACCCCAGGAAGCTCCCAAGGTCGCAGACTAACAAGCATCAGCTCAAAGTCCAGAGTCTTATCCTCTAAATACATCCAGGGGTAGATAGGCTTCTTGGGTGAATTCCTTATATACAGCTACTTGAGTACCTCTCAATCTGAAGTCCTGTGAACTAAAGAAGCTATATGCTTCCTTCCTACAACAACCAATGTAAAATGGTGGGACAGATGGGATAACTACTACAGACACTCCTGTTCCAACAGACAGAAAACAGGAGGTGCGCAGAAGTTCCTGGCCCATTGCAATTCTCAAATTCACTCAGGTACAGGTTTGCAGTTCCACCTTCAAGGCCTCAGAATAATTCTCCTTGGCTCTAGGTTCTACCCTGTAGGCTCTTTGTTACAGCCTCTAAGTCATCCGTTTTTCATGAAAGGTAGCCCATGGTTTGCACCTAAACAGTTTTCTCAGCCTGCTCCCTGCTAATAGAACATGAGGGTCCAAAGGCCTCTTTTCTTTCTGTACTCTCTCTGTCTCTTTGAGGCCAAGCTGGCAGTGTTTCTGACAGTACATTTCTCTTTAAAAATTGTGAATTTCCTGTGAATCTTACTGGGGTTCAGTCCATGAGTTAAAAGCCATATATCCGTAAGTATCTTTGAGATAAATCTTTCTCTACCTTGAGCTTCTGCCGAAGGAAAAAAGCCTTAAGCTTTTTAGAAGCCCTATTGTTTAAATGAGAAGATCTGAGAAGCATAACCTTAAAATTTTTAGAGTCTTTAGTCTGATTGAAAGATACCCTGAGGTAGCTCCATTAAATCACCCCTGGAACAGAAGCCAGTGGAACAATACAATAGAGGAAGCCTATGTACCTGCAACTATGGTACACACTAGCCCTGGAGTGACTATCTCTGAACCTCTTGAATGTGAGAGAGAAACAAAATTCTGTCTTGCTTAGTCAACTATTATTTAGGAATTTTCTGTTACTGGCAAAAGAATCTAATCCTAACTAATATATAGTTGGTGCTATTGTGGGGGGGGGGTCTATGAAACTGACTGATACAGTACCTAACTAGCTCATGAATAGATGTAGTGCTAAAAAAACTACAAGTGTTCAAGATTTTTAAAGCATTCATAGTCTGTTGATCAGCGTACAGACTGCAGCCATTAGAGTCCTTACACATTTGGAACTGATGCTGTATGAATTGGTGGAAAATGGGCTGAGTCATTAATAGAGGTGACTGTAAACAAGGTGGGGGGTGGGGAAGTAGGGAATGGAGAGTCGGGTATTTACAGAAATAAAAGACATGGTCTCAGCACTCAGATTACATATGGACTATTTAGGGAGATAAACTGTATACATTTTGAACGTACTAAAGAATGCCTACAGAGCAGGGTTTAAGGTACAAATGATCATAGCAGTATCCCTGAAGGAATTAACTATGGTAACATATTAGGTACTACACATACAGTTTTGAGTTATCACAATCCAGGGAAAATTAAGGCTTAGATAGCATGGGTAATTTGCCCCACCAGGTGCAATGAATAAACAGGATTTGAATTTGGATACATCTGCCTCTAAAGCACATGCTGTTCGCCGCATGTAAATAATGGAGAGAGCTCACGTTGGATCGATCAATGTGAACAATGTTACCTATATGTTTGTAAAGAAAAGATACTTTAAATCGTGGTCTATTTTCAAAACACTCTGCTTGACAGAGCATTTACAACTTTAACAAACCTTAAAGACGATTAATTTCATCGAATTGGATTTATACGACGTTTTAGGGACTCCTGCGGAAAGCCATGAACAATTGCTTTGTGTATTTTCTTTCACCAATATCAGTTCATCTGCATGAAAAGAAAAGTTGATTTTCAGCAAAAAAACAAAGTATCTGTTCCAAAAGTAGAGTTAGTCCTCGGAAGGGCAGCCTAGAACAAATCTCAGTAAGGTTGTGGGACAAACGGCTTGGAGCCACTGTCCATTACTAAGTAATAGAAGCGAAGGAGGATGGAATGCTTTAGAAGAAAGGGAGGGCGGGAGGTATTCAAAGGATGGATAGAAGATAACATTGAAATGGGATCAGATGGGGAAGGATAGCGGACCGGAAAATGAACACAGCTACCAGAAGAGCAGAGAGCGTGTAGGATGGAGGGAGAAATCGAGGTCCAGGGTGCAGGAGGGAAAGCTCGGAGATGAGCCCCGCCACTCGTGTCCAGGCCGCCGACCCCCGGCCGGGTGAGGTCACAGGCCCTTATGAGGTGGGGCAGACGGGTGCGGCCGCAACGCTCTCTAGTCCGGGCGGAGGCGGCGGCGACCTCAGCCGCTGCCCGGAGCCCCGGAGCCCCTGCAAGGCGGCCGTGGCGGCGGCATCCGAGGAAGCCTGGGTCCCGCGATCACCCAGCGCCGGGTGCTCAGTGGGCGGAGCATCAGGGCGGTCAGGTGACCCGGGGGCGGGGCTTCGTTGCGCCAGAGCCCGGGAAGGAGGTGGAGCGAGAGCGTCGCGCCGAGCGAGGGGCCGAGGAGCTGAAGCACCCGCGTGAGGACCCGCAGACACCTGAGGGAGCGAGGGACAGATTGGGGAGTCGTAGGGGGCAGACGGTGGGACCTTCAGGGGACAGAGGTGGGGAGGGGAGACCCGCTAAGGCGATGGGGAGGAACAGCCTCTGAGGCTGAGGGAGAGAAGACGGCCACGCGGTGTGAGGTACAAAGTAGAACAGTTCCGGAGATGAGTGAAGGTTCCAGAAAGGGCAGTGAGGTGACGAGGCGGACAGTCAAGGGGCAGAGTGAGGGATGACTGGGCCGGAGCCGGCAGTCCCTCAGAAATGGTGGTGGTTCTCGGAGGGTGGCGGTCACTGTGGCGGGGAGGCTTCCCTGCTCCTTCGCATAGAGTTAGACCTCCGTTAGAGCACTTGTTGCCACCTTCGCAGGTGGTTTTCTTGTCTACTTGTCTACTTGCTTTTCTTCCCAAAGAAGTCGTAAGCTTCACAAGAGCAGGGCCCCTTGGAATCCTCCACCGCGCGGGGTTTGGCATGAAGTGGATGTTCACTTAATATTTGTTAAACAAAGGTGGCGATTGGGGGTGATCAGTAGATGCAGTGACGTGGTTATACAATTGCATTTAATGGACGTGTGCCGTCAACAAAAGTGGAGAAGAGTGAGTGAGTGAGGCAGCTCGTGAGGGAATCGGTGTGGAAGGAAAGCGTGGAAGGTACTTTGTGAGGGGATGTCCCTCCGAGAAGCAGTCAGTTATTCTGTGGAGGTGATGATAATTCATCAAGGCAGAAGGTGCAACTGTGGAAGCGCAATGTAAACCTTAAGGCCCTAAACAAAATTAAGTCTTATTTTGGGCTTTTGGAGTCAGAAGCTCTTTGTTTTCTGCCTCAGCTCTGCCCCTCTGTTTACTAGGAAGCAATGGAGTTTTACTGAACTATCCCTGAATTCAGGAGTCAGAGACCTGAAATTTGCTACTGTGTATTTTCTTATGTACTTTGTGTGCGCAAATCACAATCTCTTTGTGCATCAGTTTCCTCATGTGTAATTAATAATTAAGGGGTTAGACTGGAAAGATTGCTAAGATCATTCTAGCTCTGTTATGGATTCTGTGATGTCATGTAACATCAAACAAGGAGTACCCCCCACCCCCAGCCCTTAACATATATATATATTTTTAAAGATTTATTATTATTAATTAATTTATTTTTGGTTGCGTCGGGTATTAGTTGCAGCACTTGGGATCTTCGTTGGGGCATGCGGGCTCTTCGTCGTAACACGTGAGCTTCTCTCTAGTTGCCGCACGCGGGCTTCTCTCTATTTGTGGTCTGTGGGTTTTCTCTCTCTAGTTGTGGCGCGTGGGCTCCAGGTCGCGTAGGCTCTGTAGTTTGCGGCATGCGGGCTTTCTAATTGAGGTACGTGAACTCAGTAGTTGTGACACGCGGGCTTAGTTGACCCGTGGCATGTGGGATCTTAGTTCCCTGACCAGGAATCGAACCCCCGTCCCCTGCATTGTAAGACGGATTCTTTGCCACTGGACCACCAGGGAAGTCCCTAACATATATCTTTTAAGTTACAAAATTTTGAAAATTCTATACTTTGCCAAGGACTGGAAAACCATTTAGTAACAATACAACAGCTTGATCTACATAGGGAATGAATCAGTCATGATATTAAAAAAATACCTTTGATGTATCAGAGAGTTTTGAATTTTCTCACTTCTTTTTGGTAGTTTTTGATGAGTCAGATGATGACAACCAAGAAGCAAAGGAAAATGAGAAAGGATGGTGTGTGGGGGGGAGTGTGGTGGGCAGAATACAGGATGTGGCTGCTGGTGACTCTTTTGTCTCTTACTCTCCTAGTACCACTGGGACCTTTGCCAGAATAGATGCCCTTCGCGCTTCTCATAGCTGTTTCTAGACTTTTCTTCCTCCCATTCTCAAAACTTTCAGTTTTGCACCTCACATCAGATTATACCATGCACTACTACTCCTTGTTGCAAATTTCAGCTCCAGGCTTTCTACCACTCTAGCAATACTTCTGTCATAATTCTTGTGATTTAGTATTCACATAGATGATCCTTTGAATATCTGGTCTCTCAGTTCTTGCCCTCCTCTCCTACAATAATTTCACCTTTCCTCAGTCACTTGCTCCCTTCATAGCTTCTGTCTTATATTACCAGTAACTGAAACTCTGTTATCTCAACATGCTGCATTCTCCAGCCATCACATTCCTACCTTTAGTTAAAAAAAATTTTTTTAAATGTCACCCATTCTCTGTTGTCCTTACTTCCCACCCACCTACTCAGTTTGTTTCATGGTCAGTAATTAAAACCACTCCCTTGCATTTGCCCCCAGTTCCCTTACCACCTTTTCAGTTCATTTTACTTTCTTGGCTAAATCATAACCCTAGATTTAATCTAGATCTCTGCCTACTGAGTTTCAGCATTTTTGCAATGAACATGGTTGGAGGAAAACACACAACCATGATTACTGTTCACTTTAAATTCATGATCACTTACCTAAAGGGACCCTTCAAGCTGTCCAGCGATCATATCAGATTCCCCTGGGCTATTAATTCTATTTTTTAAAATTTATATTACCATTTATTAGTTTTGCCCATTCTTTAAATTTTTTTATTTTATTTGTTGAAGTATAGTTGATTATATGACAATATTATATTAGTTTCAGGTGTACAACATAGCAATTCAATATTTTTATAGGTTATACTCCATTCAAAGTTACTACAAAATAATGGCTATATTTCCCTGTACTGCACAATATATCCTTGTTGCTTATTTATTTTATACATAGTTGTTTGTGTCTCTTAATCCCATAACTCTATTTTACCCCTCCGCACTTCCCTCTCCCTATTGATAACCAGTTTGTTCTCTGTTTTGTTACATGCATTCATTTGTTTTCTTTTTAGATTCCACATATAGGTGATAATATGAAGTCTTTGTGTTTCTCTGTCTGACCTATTTCACTAAGCATAATACCCTCTAGGTTCATCCATGTTGTTGCAAATGTCAGAATATCATTCTTTTTTATGGCTCAGTAATATTCCATCACACACACACACACACACACACACACACACACACACACATCACATCATCTTTATCCATTCGTCTTTTTTCTTTTTTTTTAAATAAATTTATTTATTTATTTTTGGCTGCATTAGGTCTTTGTGCTGCGCACAGGTTCCTCCTTGTGGAGGCTTCTCTTGTTGCGGAGCACGGGCTCTAGGCGTGTGGGCTTCAGTAGTTGTGGCTTGCTGGCTTCAGTAGTTGTGGTTCATGGGCTGTAGAGCACAGGCTCAGTAGTTGTGGCATATGGGCTTAGTTGCTCTGCAGCATATGGGACCTTCCTGGACCAGGGATCGAACCCGTGTCGCCTGCATTGGCAGGCGGATTCTTAACCACTGCACCACCAGGGAAGCCCTATCCATTCATCTTTTGATGGGCACGTAGGTTGCTTCCATGTCTTAGCTATTGTAAGTAGAGCTGCTATGAACATTGGGGTGCATGTATCTTTTTGAATTAGTGTTTTCATTTTCTTAGGATACAAACCCAGCAGTGGAATTGCTGGATCATGTTCTATTTTTAGTTTTTTTTAGAAACCTCCATACTGTTTTCCATAGTGGCTGCACCGATTTACAATCCTACCAACAGTGTACTTGGGTTCCCTTTTCTCTACATCCTCGCCAACATTTGTTATTTGTAGAATTTTTGATGATAGCCATTCCGACAGGTGTGAGTTGATTGGACTATTACTTCTTCCACTCTCCTAGATGACTATTTTGTAACAATACCTCTCTCCTCAAACCTCCAGCTCCTCCTCTCACATCCTCATTCTCTGTTGATTACTTTGCTTCCTGTTTAACTAAGGAGACTGAGGCAATCAGAGATGATTTCCACAAGCTCCCACGACCACACCTACTCACCTACTCTACATGTAATTATGCCCAGTTACTCTGCCATGTCTCCTACTACTGTGAATATGTGCTAAGCTAAGGCCAGAGCCTCCCCTTCTGCCCTAAATCCCATTTCCTTTCTCCTACTTGAGAATATTGTTCCAGTAACTCTCCCCTCCTATATGATTAATTTTTGCTCCTCCACTAGATTATTTCTATTAGCATATGAATATTTCTTTATCTTTCCCCATCAAAACCTCATAACCACTCTGACCCCTCAGCTACTACCTCATTTCTCTTTCCCTTTATAGAATAACTCCTTAAGTCATCTCTTCTGGCTGTCTCCAATTTCTGTCCCCCATTCTCTCTTGAACTCACTCCAAGGACATTATTTCCGTATCATAACACCCAAATGGCTCCTCTTAGGGTAGTTGGTGTCCTCCATGTTGCAATATATATGTGTTGAATTCATGGATGGAGGGATGAATGGATTGGAGAAAAGGGATACGACTCTTTTCACTTTCCTTGGTTTTCTCTTGCAAGTTCACATATATGTCATAGGATTAAAAGAGTTAAGAAACAATTCTGTTGTCAGAGTTATGGGAAAGAGACACCCTGTGCTATTTTTTCTCTTACCTTGGAGAGACTTATGTGGTATCTGATTTATCCAGCAGATTGAGCCCTGCCAACTTTTTGATAATCTGATCAATAATTATGAAACAGTTCTTCCTTTCAAAATTTATTTAAATCGTGCTTACTCTGCTTAATTAAGTACTTTAATGACCTAAGAGCTCTTGGTGAGTAAGCTCAGTAGGGACAGAATTCCTTCCTCCCTTCCTCCCTCTTCCCTCCCCTTCCCTCCCTCCTTCTCTGCCTCTCTCCTTCCCTCCCTTCTTTCTTTCCTTCTTTTACAATATGTCTATAGCACTGTGCTTGGTTCTGTGAGAAATAATTCAAAGAATGATGAGATACCAGCCCATTCCTTAGAAATTTAGGCTTTAATTGGTGTAAGAGCTATACATGTGATAATTAAATAAAAATACAAGGCAAATGATTAATGCCAGTTGAATAATGAAGACAATAAGAAAAATGAAGACAGTAAGTAAGTGCTATGCCAAGAAGTTTAGAGGTGAAGATTGAACTGGTTAGAGAAGCTTTAGAAGAGGTTACATAGAGTGGGTTGCTGGGGAAACCTGTACAGCCATCTAATGTCTTCTGAGATAGGTATTTTTAATGTGGTTTCATTTTATTTTTAACATGTTTTGAATTCCAGGAATGTTGGGCATACCACATTCAACAGTAATTACAATAACATTTACAGAAATAAATTATTTTAAAGTACTATCTCTCTATTAGACAGAATATTAATATTTGCAGTTCAACTTCACAATATGAAAAAGATACTAATAATTGCGACTAACAATGTAATGTCACTACCAATGTAATAAACCACTCATCAAATGTGACTCAGATATAAGTAAAAGGTATTGTGAAAAATTTGGGAAATTCTAAATTTCTAAAGTTGGTTATCACATTTACATAGTGTAGAACTGGCTAAAACAGTTTTTGTTTGCAATAGTTTTGTTTTGAGAGGCAATGTTGTGTGGTGCTGAAGACCACAGGCTCTTGAGTTAGGCTGCCTGAATTCAAAATCTGACTCCACTGTTTGTTGGCTGTGGAATCTTGGGCAATTTGATCTAAGTTTTTATTTTCATCATCTGTAAAATAGAGAGAATGATAATTCCTTGCAAGGTAGTTTTCAGGAATAAATGAAATAATGCAGGTCAGAGTGTTTATCATAATGTCTCACAGTAAGTATTTAATAGCATTAGCAATTACTGGCTATGTTAGTAGTTCTGCTTAACTGGGCTTATTTGAATAAATACATATAACAACTTTCTGCTTTTCACGACATTTGAATTTGGATTTCTATTCTCCTCCTTATACTACAAAGGTAAAGTTAAGGAACTGGATGATCTCCTGTGATTTATGATCTATTAACTGCCTTTTCTAGCTTTTGTATATATATCTGAGTTGGGAAATGTCTATTAGGTATCGTACTATAAGTGAGTGTTACATTGAAAGAATAACTTAAGGTAGTTAAATATAATTACTTATGTCTCGTAAACAGGGATATGATTTTTTATTTTTCTCTTTTTTTGCAGGAAATTATTTTTTAAAATAAATTTATTTATTTGTTTATTTATTTATTTTTGGCTGCATTGGATCTTCATTGCTGCGTGGGCTTTCTCTATTTGCGGCGAGCGGGGGCTACTCTTTGTTGCCGTGCACACGCTTCTCATTGCAGTGGCTTCTCTTGTTGTGGAGCACGAGCTCTAAGTGTGCGGGCTTCAGTAGTTGTGACACGTGGGCTCAGTAGTTGTGGCTCGTGGGCTGTAGAGTGCAGGCTCAGTAGTTGTGGCACACGGGTTTAGCTGCTCCGCGGCATGTGTGATCTTCCGGGACCAGGGCTCAAACCCATGTCCCCTGCATTGGCAGGCGGATTCTTAACCACTGCGCCACCAGGGAAGTCCCTGCAGGAAATCATTTCATGCTACTGTTCATTCACACTTGTTCATCAAGTTCTTTGAGGCCTTAAGGGCAGAATTTACCTCTAAACAGAAAGATGGAAACTAAAGTACATTTATTTTGCCAGGTATTTTTCAAAACAGTTTCTAAAGATTCCTTCCTTTTCTTTCTTAAAAATTAGTTTACATTACCTCACACCCATAATCAGTAAGCAGATTCATAGCAACATAGTCATATGATCTTGCTTAATAACTGAGGTGACCTTTGAACTCTTTTAGTGGATATATGTTGAACTCTCATCCCAGCAACCCATGTAGTATCAAGAGATCTGTGATGTGTGATGAGAGTATTTTTTGGGAAAGGGACAGGGACAATTTTCCAGGAGACCAAAGGATTTAAACCTACATGAGAGGTTGTAGACAATGTAATTAATAACATGGCAGTCTAATCAAAAGGTAATTTAAAAGATACCAAGTTTCTCTAGCCCTCTTATCTGCGATTCAGGGGACATTCTTATGTATTGGCCAGTATTGTGTCAATAAAAACAAATCAGGACTTAGTATGGAGAGACTTTATTCAAAAGGATTATTGTAAGGAAGGAAAGAGACTATTGAAATAGGAGCGGTGTGTGGGGGGGGGAACTATTGCAATAGGGAGAACGCTGTGACCATAAGATCTGCAAGCATCTCCAAGGTTTAGGGAAAAAGGGTTTTCTTTTCTTTCTTTTTTGTTTTATTTTATTGTAGTATTATTTTTTAATTTTTATTTTATATTGGAGTATAGTTGATTAACAATGTTGTGTTAGTTTCAGGTGTACAGCAAAGTGATTAAAAGGGTTTTCTTTTATAGAGAGGAGTAAACAAGGCTAGGAAGAACTGGATATGGGGAAATGGGATGTTAGAGTGGAATGATCGGATAAATAGATCAGAGAATATTTTACTGAGAGGCCAGCCCTATTTTCTGGAGGGGTTGCATGCTGACTGGCTCAGGCTGAGGGTGGGCCAAAGTTCAGGGGCTTGGAGGAGAGAAGCTTAACCGAAGCCTAGTTAATAAGCATTTTGTCCTGATTAATTGGTGAGGATAAAACAGTTCAGCTAACCATTTATGAGGCAAAGAAAGGAAAATTTGAAGGTGCTTGGCCTTGTCATAGGTAAACAAGAGGGGTATGTGGTAAGTTTTATCTAAATCTTTTGAGGAGGGGTGGTTATTTCCAGTCAGCCATTATCCAGAACACAAAAGGGTGAGGGAATTCTTCTTTCACTGTTTTTCAGGAGCACAAGACTCAGGTAGAATTTAACATTGTCAGTTGAGAGTCTTAATCTTTTTCTTTTTTTCATATCTGAATATGGACTTTTAAAATTATTTTATTTTATTTTTTAACATCTTTATTGGAGCATAATTGCTTTACAATGGTGTGTTAGTTTCTGCTTTATAACAAAGTGAATCAGCTATACATATACATATATCCCCATATCTCCTCCCTCTTGCGTCTCCCTCCCACCCTCCCTATCCCACCCCTCTAGGTAGACACAAAGCACGGAGCTGATCTCCCTGTGCTATGCGGCTACTTCCCACTAGCTAGCTATTTTACATTTGGTAGTATATGTAAGTCCATACCACTCTCTCACTTTGTCCCAGCTTACCCTTCCCCCTCCCCGTGTCCTCAAGTCCATTCTCTACTTCTGCGTCTTTATTCCTGTCCTGCCCCTAGGTTCTTCAGAACCTTTTTTTTTTTTTTTTTTAGATTCCATATATATGTGTTAGCATACGGTATTTGTTTTTCTGTTTCTGACTTACTCACTCTGTATGACAGACTCTAGGTCCATCCACCTCACTACAAGTAACTCAATTTCGTTTCTTTTTATGGCTGAGTAATATTCCATTGTATATATGTGCCACATCTTCTTTATCCATTCATCTGTTGATGGACACTTAGATTGCTTCCATGCCCTGGCTATTGTAAATAGAGCTGCAATGAACATTGTGGTACTTGACTCTTTTTGAATTATGGTTTCTCAGGGTATATGCCCAGTAGTGGGATTGCTGTGTCATATGGTAGTTCTATTTTTAGTTTTTTAAGGAACCTCCATACTGTTCTCCATAGTGGCTGTATCAATTTACATTCCCACCAACAGTGCAAGGGGGTTCCCTTTTCTCCACACCCTCTCCAGCATTTATTGTTCGTAGATTTTTTGATGATGGCCATTCTGACTGGTGTGAGATGATATCTCATTGTAGTTTTGATTTGCATTTCTCTAATGATTAATGATGTTGAGCATCCTTTCATGTGTTTGTTGGCAATCTGTATTTCTTCTTTGGAGAAATGTCTGTTTGGGTCTTCTGCCCATTTTGGATTGGGTTGTTTGTTTTTTGATATTGAGCTGCATGAGCTGCTTGTAAATTTTGGAGATTAATCCTTTGTCAGTTGCTTCATTTGCAACTATTTTCTCCCATTCTGAGGGTTGTCTTTTCATCTTGTTTATGGTTTCCTTTGCTGTGCAAAAGCTTTTAAGTTTCATTAGGTCCCATTTGTTTATTTTTGTTTTTATTTCCATTTCTCTAGGAGGTGGGTCAAAAAGGATCTTGCTGTGATTTATGTCACAGAGTGTTCTGCCTATGTTTTCCTCTGAGAGTTTGATAGTGTCTGGACTTACATTTAGGTCTTTCATCCATTTTGAGTTTATTTTTGTGTATGGTGTTAGGGAGTGTTCTAATTTCATTCTTTTACATGTAGCTGTCCAGTTTCCCAGCACCACTTATTGAAGAGGCTGTCTTTTCTCCACTGTATATTCTTGCCCCCTTTATCAAAGATAAGGTGACCATATGTGCATGGGTTTATCTCTGGGCTTTCTGTCCAGTTCCATTGATCTATATTTCTGTTCTTTTGCCAGTACCATACTGTCTTGATGACTGTAGCTTTGTACTATTGTCTGAAGTCAGGGAGCCTGATTCGTCAAGCTCCGTTTTTCTTTCTCAAGATTGCTTTGGCTATTCGGGGTCTTTTGTGTCTCATGAAATTTTTTGTTCTAGTTCTGTGAAAAATGCCAGTGGTAGTTTCATAGGGATTGCATTGAATCTGTAGATTGCTTTGGGTAGTATAGTCATTTTCACAATGTTGATTCTTCCAATCCAAGAACATGGTATATCTCTCCATCTGTTTGTATCATCTTTAATTTCTTTCATCAGTGTCTTATAATTTTCTGCATACAGGTCTTTTGTCTCCTTAGGTAGGTTTATTCCTAGATATTTTATTTTATTTTTTGCAATGGTAAATGGGAGTGTTTTCTTAATTTCACTTTCAGGTTTTTCATCATTAGTGTATAGGAATGCAAGAGATTTCTGGGCATTAATTTGGTATCCTGCTACTTTACCAAATTCATTGATTAGCTCTAGTAGTTTTCTGGTAGCATATTTACGATTCTCTACGTATAGTATCATGTCATCTGCAAACAGTGACAGCTTTACTTCTTTTCCGATTTGGCTTACTTTTATTTCTTTTTCTTCTCTGATTGCTGTGGCTAACACTGCCAGAACTATGTTGAATACTAGTGGTGAGAGTGGGCAACCTTGTCTTGTTCCTGATCTTAGTGGAAATGGTTTCAGTTTTTCACCATTGAGAATGATGTTGGCTGTGGGTTTGTCATATTTGGTCTTTATTATGTTGAGGTAAGTTCCTTCTGTGCCTACTTTCTGGAGTGTTTTTATCGTAAATGGGAGTTGAATTTGGTCAAAAGTTTTCTCTGCATCTATTGAGATGATCATATGGTTTTTCTCCTGCAATTTGTTAATATGGTGTATCACATTGATTGATTTGCATATATTGAAGAATCCTGCGTTCCTGGGATAAACCCCACTTGATCATGGCGTATGATCCTTTTAATTTGCTGTTGGATTCTGTTTGCTAGTATTTTGTTGAGGATTTTTGCATCTATGTTCATCAGTGATATTGGCCTGTATTTTTCTTTTTTTGTGGCATCTTTGTCTGGTTTTGGTATCGGAGTGATGGTGGCCTCATAGAATGAGTTTGGGAATATTCCTCCCTCTGTTATATTTTGGAAGAGTTTGAGAAGGATGGGTGTTAGCTCTTCTCTAAATGTTTGATAGAATTCGGCTGTGAAGCCATCTGGTCCTGGGCTTTTGTTTGTTAGAAGATTTTTAATCACAGTTTCAATTTCAGTGCTTGTGATTGGTCTGTTTCTATTTTCTATTTACTCCTGGTTCGGTCTCAGAAGGTTGTGCTTTTCTAAGAATTTGTCCATTTCTTCCAGGTTGTCCATTTTATTGGCATGTAGTTGCTTGTAGTAATCTCTCATGATCCTTCGTATTTCTGCAGTGTCAGTTGTTACTTCTCCTTTTTCATTTCTAAAAGTCATCTCCCTTTTTTTTCTTGATGAGTCTGGCTAATGGTTTATCAATTTTGTTTATCTTCTCAGCTTTTAGTTTTATTGACCTTTGCTATCGTTTCCTTCATTTCTTTTTCATTTATTTTTGATCTGACCTTTATGATTTTTTTCCTTCTGCTAACTTTGGGGTTTTTTGGTTCTTCTTTCTCTAATTGCTTTAGGTATAAAGTTAGGTTGGTTATTTGAGGTGTTTCTTGTTTCTTAAGGTAGGATTGTATTGCTATAAACTTCCCTCTCAGAACTGCTTTTGCTGCCTCCCATAGGTTTTGGGTCGTCATGTTTTCATAGTCATTTGTTTCTAGGTATTTTTTGATTTCTCTTTGATTTCTTCAGTGATCTCTTGGTTATTAATTAGTGTATTCTTTAGCCTCCATGTGTTTGTATTTTTTACAGATTTTTTTCCTGTAATTGATATCTATTCTCATAGTGTTGTGGTCGGAAAAGATACTTGATATGATTTCAATTTTCTTAAATTTACCAAGGGCTTGATTTGTGACCCAAGATATGATCTATCCTGGAGAATGATCCGTGAGCACTTGAAAAGAAAGTGTATTCTGTTGTTTTTGGATGGAACGTCCTATAAATATCAATTAAGTCCACCTTGTTTAATGTGTCATTTAAAGCTTGTGTTTCCTTATTTATTTTCATTTTGGATGATCTGTCCACTGGTGAAAGTGGGGTGTTACAGTCCCCTACTATTATTGTGTTACTGTCGATTTCCCCTTTTATGGCTGTTAGCATTTGCCTTATGTATTGAGGTGCTCCTATGTTGCGTGCATAAATATTTACAATTGTCATATCTTCTTCTTGGATTGATCCCTTGATCATTATGTAGTGTCCTTCTTTGTCTCTTGTAATAGTCTTTGTTTTAAAGTCTGTTTTGTCTGATGTGAGAATTGCTACACCAGGTTTCTTTTGATTTCCATTTGCATGGAATATCTCTCTATCACCTCACTTTCAGTCTGTATGTGTCCCTAGGTCTGAGGTGGGTCTCTTATAGACAGCATATATACAGGTCTTGTTTTTGTATCCATTCAGCCAGCTATGTCTTTTGGTTGGAGCATTTAATCCATTTATATTTAAGGTTATTATCGATATGTATGTTCCTATTACCATTTTCTTAATTATTTTGAGTTTGTTATTCTAGATCTTTTCCTTCCCTTGTGTTTCCTGCCTAGAGAAGTTCTTTTAGCATTTGTAAAGCTGGTTTGGTGGTGCTGAATTCTCTTAGCTTTTGCTTGTCTGTAAAGGTTTTAATTTCTCCGTCAAATCTGAATGAGATACTTGCTGGGTAGAGTAATCTTGGTTGTAGGTTTTTCCCTTTCATCACTTTAAATATGTCTTCTCACTCCCTTCTGGCTTGCAGAGTTTCTGCTGAAAGATCAGCTGTTAACCTTATGGGGATTCCCTTGTGTGTTATTTGTTGTTTTTTCCCTTGCTGCTTTTAATGTTTTTTCTTTGTATTTAATTTTTGATACTTTGATTAATATGTGTCTTGGTGTGTTTCTCCTTGGATGTATCCTGTATGGGACTCTCTGTGCTTCCTGGACTTGATTCACTATTTCCTTTCCCATATTAGGGAAGTTTTCAACTATAATCTCTTCAAATATTTTCTCAGTCCCTTTCTTTTTCTCTTCTTCTTCTGGGACCCCAATAATTCGAATGTTGGTGTGTTTAATGTTGTCCCAGAGGTCTCTGAGACTGTCCTTAATTCTTTTCATTCTTTTTTCTTTATTCTGCTCTGCAGTAATTATTTCCAGTATTTTATCTTCCAGGTCACTTATCCGTTCTTCTGCCTCAGTTATTCTGCTATTCATTCCTTCTAGAGAATTTTTAATTTCATTTATTGTGTTATTCATCAGTGTTTGTTTGCAGAATTCTTTCCAGTGACCTGTCTTTTAGTTCACTGTTCCATTCTTCTGCTTGATCTAGTCTGCTGTTTAGCACCTCTAGTGAAATTTTCAGTTATTGTGTTCTTCACCTCTATGATTTCTGTTTGGCACTTTTGAATATTTTCTATCTCTGTGTTGAAGTTCTCACTTTGTTCTTGCATTGTTCTCTTGATTTTGACGAGCATCTTTATGAGAGTTATCTCTTTTATTAGAGTTATGAGATTCTCTGTGTTGGAGTCTGTGCATTACACAAAGCAAGCACCTCTCTTAGTCTTCATAGACTGGCCTTATACAGGAGAATACCCCTACCAATTAGCCTAGCCAATATTCTTGGGACCTCTACCAACTCTTTCCTTCCCCAGGCTCTAGGACTGGTGAGACAGATGCTGGTCCTTTGGGAGGCCCTGAAGGAGTTGGGGTGCTGGATGCATGAATCAATTCTTTTGCTATCCAGGGGGAAGCTGAGAATTGGCATTTTATATCTACTCACTCTGTGCTGAGCAAGGATCATTGGCATTGACTGGCTTATGTCACCACCTCTGTTCTATCCCAGACTACTAGTCTATACTAGACCTATCAGAGCTCCAAGATTGGCAAGACAGAAGCCAGTCTTCTGGGGAGGCCTTTTAGAAAAGTTGGACTGCTGGACGTGTGAACCAATTTCTATCTTCCCCTGAGTGAAGCTGGGAGCTAAGGGGTCTCTATCAGATCATATGGTGCTGCAGTGGGGACAGGGTCTCCAGCAAAAGGGTGTCCCACATCTCCCTACTAGCTTCAATGAATCTGGTTTTGTATTCTCCTGGGATGTTAGAGCCTTTCAGTTAGTTTCTCATTTCTCACAAAAGGAATTTATCCATGAATTTTTGCTGAATCAGTGTGTGTGAGGGGAGAAGGGGAGTCCAGAAGCTTCCTACTCAACTGTCTTGCTGATGTCACTCCTCTGTTGTTAACTTTTAAATGAGAATTACTTTCACCTGAAACTTTCACAAAATAGGAACATGGTGTCTTATTCCATGTATTTACACATAAGAATCATCTTTTTAAGAATCCTTTTAAGGATCATCTAGTTCAGAAATCATTTTGATCATTCTTTCTTTGTTTTGCAATCTATAATGACTTCCAGTGATTGCTTGAAGATTAACTACTGATAATGACTTTAATGCTCTCCACTGCCCAGCTCTTCACTTTACCTATCCTAATCTACTAGAGAAAACTTATTTGAGTTTAATTTGTTCCAGAGTTCACATACACACATCTGTCAACTTCCTTAATCCATATAATTTATAAGTAATTTCTTTTAAGAAAGTTTTCAGTGCAGTAAAAATTTATCAGTTTAAATTTAATGGAGGGAATACTGCCCAAATTTGTGAAGCATACGTTCTAAAGTATTGTAAAAAGACATGTAGCCTAGCTGTTTTCAAGTAATAATTTATATTTACAGAAGTTAAACTAAGATAAATTTACTGATGACTGAGCCATGTATTGTTACAAAAGCTTATTCCAATTTATCATTTGAGAGTGAAGGTTTTCTACTTCTGTTTCTGCTACTAAGAAACAGACTGCTAGGGAATTTTAAATTGTTAGAGAATTAAATGGGGGAAATTATATAATATTTTTGATCCTATGTATTTTTAGTTGTGGTATTGTTAGTGCAATTAAATTGGCACTTCCTTAGATACAAATGCTATAGGAGAGTGGAATAATATATTTCATACTCTGATTTTATAACTTATTTTCTTTTTTTAATTTTTAAAATATTTTTATTTTATTTATTTATTTTTGACTGTGTTGGGTCTTTGTTGCTGCATGTGGGCTTTCTCCATTTGTGGTGAGCAGGGGCTACTCTTCGTTGTGGTGCACGGGCTTCTCACTACGGTGGCTTCTCTTATTGTGGAGCACGGGCTCTAGGTACATGGGGTTCAGTAGTTGTGGCTTGCAGGCACTACAGTGCAGGCTCAGTAGTTGTGGCTCATGGACTTAGTTGCTCCATGGCATGTGGGATCTTCCTGGACCAGGGATCGAACCTGTGTCCCCTGCATTTGCAGGCAGATTCTTATCCACTGCGCCACCAGGGAAGCCCTTAATTTTCATATTATTAAAGATTCTGGTAATGCTTCTCACATATAACATTTCTGAAGTTTTTAATATTTTGTTAGTGTGTTAGAACTAAAATTCGTCTTACTATTGGTGTTTTGCTTTTGACTTATATTTAATGCTTATTAGCATACTGCTTTATTTTCAGCATTGACTGATGTCATCAAAGCTATTGATAAAGATGAAAATATTGATTATGGGGATCTGAATACTTGTCTTCAAAATTTTGGAGTTTACCTTTCTAAGCCAGAATTTCAGAAGATCACAGAGTTGACTGAAGCTGGCGGTAAGTGATATATTTTCAGGAAAATTGGGTTGATGCATGTGAAAAGATGATCAGTTTGCTATTCTTTTCCTCAGAATGATGACTTTATAATCTTTGTTAGAAAAAGAGTCCATTAAAATTAAGCCAATACTGAAAAGTACAAAAATACTCAAAAGTACAGCAAGACACTCAAAATCTCATTGTCCAGAAATAAGCAGTCTTAATAGTCTTTTCACACCTTTTTTTCCTAGGCAAAAATGCAAACAAAAAGAAAGTAGGGTTTGTGATTTTGCTTTCTGATTGACAGAAGTTAGGACAAAAGGTATTAAGTGGGACAAAGAAGGACTGTTTATTATGTCAAAGCTGACAATTCACAATAAAGGTACCAATTTTTTTAGGTGCCCGTAGAACATAGCAGCAACTTTCCTAAAGAGAAAGGGTGAGCGTAAGGTAGAGGGGTGGGTGAAGTTATAGATGAAATAATAATGGCCATAAGTTGATAATATTTGCAACTAGGGAGAGTACATGAGTGTGCATTGCCATATACTTTCTTTTTAAAAAATTAATTTATTTTATTTATTTATTTTTTTGGCTGTGTTGGGTCTTCATTGCTGCACGCAGGCTTTCTCTAGTTGTGGCGAGCAGGGGCTACTCTTTGTTGCAGTGCATGGGCTTCTCATTGTGGTGGTTTCTCTTGTTGTGGAGCACAGGCTCTAGGCGCATGGGCTTCAGTAGTTGTGGCACATGGCCTCAGTAGTTGTGGTATGCAGGCTCTAGAGCACAGGCTCAGTACTTGTGGCACATGGACTTAGTTGCTCCGTGGCATGTGGGATCTTCCCAGACCAGGGCTCGAACCCGTGTCCCCTGCATTGGCAGGTGGGTTCTTAACCACTGCGCCACCAGGGAAGTCCACCATATACTTTCTATTTTGTATATATTTACAATTTTTCGTAATAAAAAGTAGGGGTGTGTGTGTGTGTGTGTGTGTGTGTGTGTGTGGTGTTGAAGGAGACGAGCTTTCCTGGATGTCAAGTCTCATTATAAAGCTATAGTAATTTAAACAGTGTGAGAATGGCACAGGGATAGAGAAATTGACCAATAGGACAAGATAAGGAACTTCCAAATCTATCTACACATATATGGCAACATATATAATGAGGTGTTAGATCACAGCAGGGAAGAGAAGCACCACTTAATAAATGGTGCTGGAATAATTATTCAAATGAAAAAAATGGAATTGGATCCTTATCTATATACCATATTCAGTAATAATTTCCAGATGTGAACAGTAAAAGTTTTAGGAAAAAAAGAAGAAAATTTTTCTGACTTAGAGTTAGGAGGGATTTTTTAAAAAATACAAAATCACTAAGCAGAAGAGAAAAGATTGATAAATTTGGTTACATAAAATTAAGAACTTCTCTTTAATAAAACATAATACAAGGAGAACAAGCCACAAACTGAGTAAAGATTATTTGCAACACTTATAACAGCAAAGGATTGTTGTAGAGAATATATAGGAAACCCCTATAAATTAACAACCCAATAGAAAAATGGCTAAATTTCAAGAACAGTCATTTCCAGGTGAAGAAACACAAATTGCTAATAATCATATGAAAAGCTTCTCAATATCATTAGTAATCAGGGAAATGCAAAATTTAGGTCACAGTGAGATAACTTTTTATACGCACTAAACTGGTAAAAATTAAGCTGTCTGTTAATCTAAGTGTTGGTAAATATGGTGAAAGTGATAAAACAACTTTGAAAAACGTAGTATTTTGTAAGGTTTTCATATCCCTGTGGCTTAGAAAAATCCATTTTTAGCTATAAATTCAAGGAAATCTCTTGCACTGATTTACAAGGAGACATATTCAAGAATGTTCATGGCAACACTGATCTTAATAATAACAACAAAAAAAGAAACAACATGATCAGTGACAGAATGTATAAATTGTGGTATATACCTTTGTTGTATAATGGAATATTAATGGTGTACACATGAGTGAAAATGAACATAGCAATATAGCATATGGATGATTGTTGGATATATAATATTGAATGAAAAAAGCAAGTCTCAGATCGCTATAGTGTAACAAAAGCTTGAAAACAAAATTTAAAATAATTTATTTATCCAGTTACAAATTATATGTAAAAGAGCAAAAGATTGGTAAATTTTAAAAATTCAGTAATATTCTCTTTGTGGGGGAAGCAGGATAATGGAATGGGAAAAGCACAGAGGCAATGGTATTAATAATCTTCTTCAGCTGGGTGGTGGCTTCCCAGTGGTTTGGTGTATAATCACGCTTCATAACGATTATATGTTGCAAATATTTAGAAAGTTATATGTTCCTGTTAGGGAATGTAAATCTTAACTAACTCTATAATTCCCCCAGAATTTTTCAAGGTCTCTTTTTTTTTGTCTCCAAAAATTTGGCTAAGAATACAAAGTGATTTGGTGCTCTTTGAAGTAAACGCTCAAAGATTTTTAATATTGGGAATAGGAAGTATACTGTGCTGTATTTTTTACAGTGCATTAGAATTTTTTTTCTCAGTGGGGTAAGCAAAGGACTAGGGTTATCAAAAGCTCATTATATTTATATAAAACCTTTATATCTGGCCTTAGAAAATTCTTAGAAATATTTTATCCATTCTAACATTGGGATATTATGAAGAGTTATACATAATCAAGGAAAGCCATTGTCTAGGTATAAAATGACTATTAAGATGTTTAATGGTTTCAACAGTATACTAAAGATATCAATGTGAATGTTAGCCTGATGTAGAAGAAACAGAGAGTCAAGAGAGCTCACTTCTAATTCTTGATCTTGCATTTCCTACTGTGAACGTAGAAAAAAAAATCATATCACGTATGTGTTTTTTTAAAACATGTAAAATAACATACTAATTCTTTACCTACATTTTTTTATTTTGATGATGGCCATTCTGACTGGTGTGAGATGATATCTTATTGTAGTTTTTTTTTTTTAACATCTTTATTGGAGTATAATTGCTTTACAATGGTGTGTTAGTTTCTGCTTTATATTTACCTACATATTTTACTGAGTTGTTGCAAGACCAAGACAAGATAAGTTTAAAGTTAAAAATGTTGTACACTTGTGGCTAGAAGGATTTTGACAAATTTTCTTGGTATTTTCAGGGTTTAGCTTTTGCCTGTAAGTTGAATTGCTTTTCCCCCTTATACCTATATATCTTTAGTGGTTAGTATTAGCTGTTGGATATAATTATGTTATCTCCCTGAATATATAACTTATTTTATATAATTCAGTATTTATCATAATAATTTAATACTTGAAGATACTGAAGAAAATGTGTTCTTTTCCCTTCAGAAACAAAAAAAGTGAATTTTAAAGAATTCATTGATACTATGATGAGCAACACGGAACACTTCTCTGAAAAATTATGTTAGAACATCGTATCTTGTGCTTTTTGTGGACTAAATGGTTTGACAGAGTGTAGAAGAGTATAATGTATTAAAAGAGCTAGCCATCCTAAAGATCGTCAGGCAAATAAATGCCTGGCTTCGTGCTATGTTTGATCTTAATCTTCTCCATTACTGATTCCTAAATCTAGAACTTCCACATGCAAATGAATTGAAAGCTATCATAATCTTACTGTTCAACCTCATACTTTATTATAAAAAGCTAGAACCACATATATGAAATTCATATTTTGGGAAGGTTTAAAATGTTTTCTTACTTTGGGAAAGTGATGCCATCTAGTGACCATAGCTGAGTACTATAATGCAGAATTTCTGGTTTCAGCTATTCATATTTTTTTTCATCTTCCACTTTATTCAATAACATTTATTGAACCATTACTATGTACCAGATTATATGTTAAGCTGTGAGAGTGCTAAGGTGAAGAAGACAGTCTTTGTCACTAAGAAGCTCACTGTAAAAAAATGTAAGGTCATATATGTATATTGGAGTGAAATTAGTACTTTGAAGATTGGAGCTAAAAGTAGGAATGCGTTGTTTTGTGCCACATATTAGGTAATAGTGCACTTTAAGTAACAGCTATTTTTACCTTATATATCAATTTAATTTGTCTCCTATACAAGGAAACACAATTGATTAATTGGATGCAAGGATTATTTGCATTGTCAGGCACTTTTCCTAGGAATTTCAGTTTCATGGAGATAAAAAATTTTATTAGCACAGGGTTGTATAATATCTTATTCATATCTGTAGTTATATTTCCTTTCTCACTTCTTTTCTTCAAGTACTTTTTTAATTAAAGTAAATGCCAATAGAAAATAATTTTAATAAAACCATTTCAAGCACATCCAATGACTGGACATATATTTTTACATTGTGTACTCATTCAGATTTTATGTAAGCCACTTGATCATTCCATGTGGCTGTCATAGAATTTTAGTTTTTATTCTTTTATCTTGGTTTTTATTCATTTACTTTTATTTTTTGCTGTTTACAAGATAATGGCTATAATTCCTTGTGCTATACAATATATCTTTGTTGCTTATCTATTTTATACATACTAGTTTGTATCTCTTAATCCCATACAGCTGTCTTGTCCCATCCCCTCTTCCCTCTTGCCTCTCCCCACTGATAACCACTAGTTTGTTTTCTATAACTGTGAGTCTGGTTTTGTTCTTCTGTATACATTCATTTGTTTTATTTTTTCAGATTCCACACAAAAGTGATTTCATACAGTATTTGTTTTTCTCTGTCTGATTTATTTCACTAAGCATCATATTCTCTAGATCCATCCAAATTGCTGCAAATGGCAGAATTTTGTTCTTTTTTATGGCTGAGTAATATTCCATTTTGTGTGTGTGTGTGTGTGTGTGTGTGTGTGTGTGTGTGTGTGTGTGTGTACACACATACCGTTTCCTCTTTATCCATTTATTTGTTGATGGACACTTAGGTTGCTTTCATATCTTGGCTATTGTGAATAGTGCTGCTATGAACATTGGGGTGCATCTATATTTTGAAATTAGTGTTTTCTGTTTTTCCAAATATATACCTAGGAGTGAAATTGCTGGACATATGGTAGTTCTATTTTAGCTTTTTTAGGAACCTCCATGCTGTTTTCCTCAGTGGCTGCAACAAATTACATCCCCACCAACAGTGTACAAGTGTTCCCATTTCTCTGTATCCTTGCCGATATTTGTTATTTGTGGACTTTTTGATGATAGCCATTCTGACAGGTGTGAGGTGATATCTCACTGTGGTTTTGATTTGCATTTCTTTAATAATTAGTGATGTTGAGCTTCTTTTCACGTGCCTTTTAGCCATCTGTATGTCTTCTTTGGAAAAACCTCTATCCAGGGCTTCTGCCCAATTTTTGATTAGGTTGTTTTAAACTGGTAGTCATTTAAGTTCAAATACATTCTAAAAGGTCTACAGTTTTTACTCACCTCCCCCACATTTTGTGTTTTTGATGTCATATTTTGCATCTTCATGTTTATCTCTCAACTGTTTATTGTACTTACAGTTGCTATTACATTTTTTTCCAGGTGGTATTCTTCTGTATCACTTTAGTCTGCCAGTCATTCCTTCTAGTATTTTTTTTATTTCAACTATTGAATTCTTCATTTCTGATTAAGTCTTTTTTATATTTTCAGTTCCTTGTTAAAATTTTCACTGTTCATCTATTCTTTTCCCTAATTCAGTTAACATTTTTATTACCAATGCTTTGAATTCTTTATCTGGTAAATTGTTTATTTGTTTCATTATTAATTTTTTTCAGGGGTTTTCTTTGGCTCTTTCAATTGAGAGCAATTCCTCTGCCTTTTCATTTTGCTTAACTTTCTCTGCCTCTGTTTAGGTAAAACAGTTACCTACTGTGGTCTTGAAGGGGTTTTCTTATGTGGGGGCATCCCTATACAGACAGGGTGTGCACAATACCTTTGGTGGGAGAGCTGGATTTGGCATGGACACAGGTCACATCTTTTCTCAGAGTGTGCTGGCAGCTATCACCTGGTAGGGGTGGGGCTAGAGATGGAGGGGCTAGAGATGGAGTGAGGTGTGAGGTAGGACTTCTCTGCTCAGTGGCCATCCCTGCCCTATCAGGGTGGGGTTTGATCCCAAGTTGCTGAAGCAGAAGCCCTGAGGGTTGGGCCAGGCCTGGCTCTGTTCCCTTTAAGTGTGTGCTTTCCCTTCTTCCTGCTCCGGGACCCTTGCCTGAAAGGGGAGGAGAGCTGAAGCAAGTGGAGTCCATGCAGGTTCTCGGCTTGTATCGATCTCAGACAGAGGTCTGAGGTATCTCCAATATGCTGCCTGTGCAGGGGCCAGCAATTGTTTCCGTCACTCCACTCAGATGCAGTATTGGGTGCAAGTCTACTTTGTCCTTCACATCCAATCACTGCCCCCAGCCTCCACTGCCCCCACCCTGTTGTGGAGCCACACCACAGGGCAGGCGGGGCCTGTGTGGACTCTCAGGGTGTATTGGGGGTGAGCTGTGGTAGAGTGGCCACCCTCAAAGAACTGGACTGTTCCTGATGTGTTGCTTGCGTAAGCACCAGCAAATATTATATTTATTGATATTCTTAATTTAGTATTAGAATATGTTTTATTTTTGAGGTTGAAGGGGAATCTGGCTATTCTCAGTCTACCATATTGCCAGTTCTCTCTTTAAAAGCACTCATTCAGGTTTTTGACCTTGCCACTTCATACTAGCTTTTTACGAAAAGTTAAATCTCATCTTATTAAATCCAATGGTCAATTTTCTGTCTTCATCTTGTTTACCTCTAGCAGGTTTTAATATGTTTCTTCTTAAAAATTTCTCTTCTTCTGTCTTCTGTGACACTGTAGTCTCCTAATGTCCCTCTCATCTTATTGGCTCTTCCTTTAAAAAAAAAAAGAGATATAATTGACATTGTGTAAGTTTAAGGTGTGCAATCTGTTGATTTGATACACTTATACATTGCAGTATGATTACCACCGTAGTGTTTAACTAACACCTCCATCACATCACATAAATATTATTTCTTTTTTGTGGTGAGAACATTTAAGATTTAGTCTCTTAGCAACTTTCAAGTGTATAATACAGTATTAACTATAATCACAATGCTGTGCATTAGATCCCCAGGGCTCATTAATCTTCTAATTGCAAGTTAGTATCCTTTGACCAACATCTCCCCAGTTCCCCCACTCCCCAACCCCTGGTAACCACCATTCTATTCTCTGTTTCTATGAGTTCTGCTTTTTTAGATTCCACATATAAGTGAGACCTTATAGTATTTGTCTTTCTCTGTCTGACTTATCTCACTTAAAGTAATACCCTCAAGTCCGCAAATGGCAGAATTTCCTTCTTTCTCGTGGCTAAATAATATCCCATTGTATATATACCTCTTCCTTTTTGGTCTTGTTTGCTGGCTGCTTCTTTTCTGGATGACTTTTAAATATTAGTGTGATCCCAGATTCCATTCTGAGTCCCATTCTCTAAGGCTTTTCCTGAGTGATCTTATTGCTTTAAAATAATATCTGTATCCTTTTGACGCCCTATTTATTTATCTCAAACTTAATGTGTATGAAAAAGAATTCTTATTCTTTCCCTGGTCTTCCCTATATCAGCTGTTGATACCACTCTCCACCCAGTTGCTCAGGTCTCAAACCTATAAGTTCTTCATGGCCCCCGCCCCCTTAGACTGTTATTCAATTCATCATTAAATACTCTCAGCTTCATGCTCAAAATGTATCCTGTATTTGTCCACTTCTCCTTATCTCTATCACTTTCACCCTTGTTGAAACCACTATCATTTTTTTGTGTGTGAGCTACTACAATAGCTTCCTAACTGCTTGATCTTCAGAAAGTTCGTTGTCTACATTGCAACAGAGTGATCTTTTATACTTTTGTAATATGATAACTTCACTCCCCTGTTACAACTTTCCAAAGGTTTTCTATTGAAATTTTAATCAAACAAAATTTCCTTCCATGGTCTGCAGTGGTATATTAAAGAGGAAGTAGTTATCCAGGAAAGAATTTTTTGGGGAATAGCAAAAGCTATTTAATTCATGGTTTTATCAGTTGGACATGTTTGTGAATTCAGCCTTTTGTAAATCTATAGTTCAATGAAAGTTATTCTTTATAATGATTATTTAGGGGTGCAGACATTATAAGTTCTTGAAATATTTTATAATCTTCAAAGATATACTTAATTTTGTGTTATTTTATTCTGCTTTAATATTTGAAAATTGGCAATTAATTTATACTGTATTTGTTATTCTTCTTAACCATAAAAATCTCAATTCCTAACTATTCCAGATAATAGTTTGCTGTATTAACTTCTTGGACAAGTATGTTGTAAAACTTGTGTTTTATGTACCCTTTAGTATTGCCTGATGCTATTGAAAACCTCCACAACCTTAGCAAAGAGAAGATGAGTGCTCCTGACCTGTGGAATACTCTGTCTAGTTTGAAAAGTAATTTAAAAAAAGATGAATTCCTAGCTGCACTGAAATTAGCAACAGTTGATGGTGAGTATTCCAAATACTAAAATTAAAAGATATATGGTTTTATCTTCTGTCAATCTTTATTTGTCCTTGTATCTGATTGATATGCCAATATATACATTTAGGAAATATAAAGAAGGCTCAGATTGTTTGTCCTATAGAAAAATATTAATATCTAATATATTATTACTCTACACTGATCAAATACGTATTGACTGTAACTGGATGAGGCCAGCAAGTTTGGCTTCTTGCTGATTGAAAGGCCAATACTCAAGAGACAAGTGTTGGTGGAAAAGGAAAAGTTGTTTTATTTGGGAGGCCAGCAACCTGGGAATATGGTGGACCAATGTCCTAGGACCATCTCCAAGTTGTTGGTTAGGAGACAAAGGTTTTACAATCAGTGTGGGGGAGGGGGCTGCAGGGTGTGTGAATGGCTTGTGCACAATCTCGCATTGGTCGGTATCAAGGTAAAGTTTCAGGCAACACCAATCCTCTGGCTTTAATTGGTTTGGGTTCTATGTGCTTGCATAGCAGTTTTCATCTGAGGGGTGTCTGCTTCCTGTAAAAACAACTGAGGAATATGTGTTAGGCCTTTATCAATATCTTCAGGGAACTGGGAGTTCAGTGACTCTGCTATGTGGCTGGTTTGTAGTCTAAATTATTACCAGTTTCCTGACCCAACAGATAGCTATTCTTTGTTTTTACATCTTCACATTTCATATTCATTAACTTTTTTTTAACATCTTTATTGGAGTATAATTGCTTTACATTGTTGTGTTAGTTTCTGCTGTGTAACAAAGTGAATCAGCAATACGTATACTTATATCCCCATATCCCTTCCCTCTTGCATCTCCCTCCCACCCTCCCTATCGCACCCCTCTAGGTAGACACAAAGCACCGTGCTGATCTCCCTGTGCTATGCAGCTGCTTCCCACTAGCTATCTGTTTTACATTTGATAGTGTATATATGACCATGCCACTCTCTCACTTTGTCCTAGCTTACCCTTCCCCCTCCCGGTGTCCTTAAGTCCATTCTCTACATCTGCCTCTTTATTCCTATCCTGCCCCTACGTTCTTCAGAACCATTTTTTTTTTAGATTCCATATATATGTGTTAGCATATGGTATTTACTTTTCTCTTTGTGACTTACTTCGCTCTGTATGACAGATTCTAGGTCCATTCACCTCACTACAAATAACTCAATTTTGAGTTATTTTGAGTCAGTTTTACTTCTTCTCTTACGATTTGAATTCCTTTTATTTCTTTTTCTTCTCTGATTGCTGTGGCTAACACTTCCAAAACTATGTTGAATAATAGTGGTAGAGTGGGCAGCCTTGTCTTGTTCCTGATCTTAGAGGAAATGGTTTCAGTTTTTCACCATTGAGAATGATGTTGGCTGTGGGTTTGTCATATATGGCCTGTATTATGTTGATGTAAGTTCCCTCTATGCCTACTTTCTGGAGAGTTTTTATCATAAATAGGTGTTGAATTTTGTCAAAAGCTTTTTCTGCATCTATTGAGATGATCATATGGTTTTTCTCCTTCAGTTTGTTAATATGGTGTATCACATTGATTGATTTGCATATATTGAAGAATTCTTGCATTCCTGGGATAAACCCCACTTGATCATGGTGTATGATCCTTTTAATGTGCTGTTGGATTCTGTTTGCTAGTATTTTGTTGAGGATTTTTGCATCTATGTTCATCAGTGATATTAGCCTGTATTTTTCTTTTTTGTGACATCTTTGTCTGGTTTTGGTATCGGAGTGATGGTGGCCTCATAGAATGAGTTTGGGAATATTCCTCCCTCTGTTATATTTTGGAAGAGTTTGAGAAGGATGAGTGTTAGCTCTTCTCTAAATGTTTGATAGAATTCGGCTGTGAAGCCATCTGGTCCTGGGCTTTTGTTTGTTAGAAGATTTTTAATCACAGTTTCAATTTCAGTGCTTGTGATTGGTCTGTTTCCATTTTCTATTTATTCCTGGTTCGGTCTCGGAAGGTTGTGCTTTTCTAAGAATTTGTCCATTTCTTCCAGGTTGTCCATTTTATTGGCATGTAGTTGCTTGTAGTAATCTCTCATGATCCTTCGTATTTCTGCAGTGTCAGTTGTTACTTCTCCTTTTTCATTTCTAATTCTGTTGATTTGAGTCTTCTCCCTTTTTTTCGTGATGAGTCTGGCTAATGGTTTATCAATTTTATCTTCTCAAAGAACCAGCTTTTAGTTTTATTGATCTTTGCTATCATTTCCTGCATTTCTTTTTCATTTATTTCTGATCCAACCTTTATGATTTCTTTCCTTCTACTAACTTTGGGTTTTTTTTGTTCTTTTTCTCTAATTGCTTTAGGTGTAAGGTTAGGTTGTTTATTTGAGATTTTTCTTGTTTCTTGAGGTAAGATTGTATTCCTGTAAACTTCCCTCTTAGAACTGCTTTTGCTGCATCCCATAGGTTTCGGGCCATCCTGTTTTAATTGTCATTTGTTTCTAGGTATTTTTTGATTTCCTCTTTGATTTCTTCAGTGATCTCTTGGTTATTTAGTAGTGTATTGTTTAGCCTCCATGTGTTTGTATTTTTTGCAGTTTTTTTGCTGTAATTAATATCTAGACCCATAGTGTTGTGGTCGGAAAAGACACTTGATACGATTTCAATTTTCTTAAATTTACCAAGGCTTGATTTGTGACCCAAATCACAAATCTGTCCTGGAGAATGTTCCAGGAGTACTTGAGAAGAAAGTGTATTCTGTTGTTTTTAGATGGAATGTCCTATAAATATCAATTAAGTCCATCTTGTTTAATGTGTCATTTAAAGCTTGTGTTTCCTTATTTATTTTCATTTTTGTTGTTTTGTCCACTGGTGAAAGTGGGGTGTTAAAGTCCCCTACTGCTATTGTGTTATTGTTGATTTCCCCTTTTATGGCTGTTAGCATTTGCCTTATGTGTTGAGGTGCTCGTATGTTGGGTGCATAAATATTTACAATTGTTATATCTTCTTCTTGGATTGATCCTTTGATCATTATGTAGTGTCCTTCTTTGTCTCGTCAGTCTTTATTTTAAAGTCTATTTTATCTGATATGAGAATTGCTACTCCAGGTTTCTTTTGATTTCTATTTGCATGGAATATCTTTTTCCATCCCCTCACTTTCAGTCTGTATGTGTCCCTAGGTCTGAAGTCGGTCTCTTGTAGACAGCATATATATGGGTCTTGTTTTTGTATCCATTCAGCCAGTCTATGTCTTTTGGTTGGAACATTTAATCCATTTACATTTAAGGTAATTATCGATATGTATGTTCCTGTTACCGTTTTCTTAATTGTTTTGGGTTTGTTATTGTAGGTCTTTTCCTTCTCTTGTGTTGCTGCACAGAGAAGTTCCTTTAGCATTTGTTGTAAAGCTGGTTTGGTGGTGCTGAATTCTCTTAGCTTTTGCTTGACTGTAAAGATTTTAATTTCTCCATCGAATCTGAATGAGATCCTTGCTGGGTAGAGTAATCTTGGTTGTAGGTTTTTCCCTTTCATCACTTTAAATATGTCCTGCTACTCCCTCCTGGCTTGCAAAGTTTCTGCTGAAAGAGCAGCTGTTAACCTTATGGGGATTCCCTTGTATGTTATTTGTTGCTTTTCCCTTGCTGCTTTTAATATTTTTTCTTTGTGTTTAATTTTTGATAGTTTGATTAATATGTCTTGGCTTGTTTCTCCTTGGATTTATCCTGTATGGGACTCTCTGTGCTTCCTGGACTTTATTCACTATTTCCTTTCCCATATTAGGGAAATTTTCAACTATAATCTCTTCAAATATTTTCTCAGTCCCTTTCTTTTTCTCTTCTTCTTTTGGGACCCCTATAATTTGAATGTTGGTGCATTTAATGTTGTCCCAGAGGTCTCTGAGGCTGTCTTCAATTCTTTTCATTCTTTTTTCTTTATTCTGCTCTGTGGTAGTTATTTCCACTATTTTATCTTCCAGGTCACTTATCCGTTCTTCTGCCTCAGTTATTCTGCTATTGATTCCTTCTAGAGAATTTTTAATATCATTTATTGTGTTGTTCATCAATGTTTTTTTGCTCTTTAGTTCTTCTAGGTCCTTATTAAACTTTTCTTGTGTTTTCTCCATTCTATTTCCAAGATTTTGGATCATCTTTACTACCATTTCTCTGAATTCTTTTTCAAGTAGACTGCCTATTTCCTCTTCATTTGTTTGGTCTGGGTTTTTACCTTGCTTCTTCATCTGCTGTGTATTTCTCTGTCTTCTCACTTTGCTTAACTTACTGTGTTTGGGGTCTGCTTTTTTCAGGCTGCAGGGTCGTAGTTCCCATTGTTTTGCCCCCAGTGGGTAATGTTGGTTCAGTAGGTTGTGTAGGCTTCCTGGTGGAGGGGACTGGTGCCTGTGTTCTGCTGGATGAGTCTGGATCTTGTCTTTTTGGTGAGCAGGACCACGTCTGGTGATGTGTTTTGGCGTGTCCTTTACCTTATTATGATTTTAGGCAGCCTCTCTGCTATTGGGTGGGTTTGTGTTCCTGTCTTGCTAGTTGTTTGGCATGGAGTGTCCTGCACTGGAGCGTGCTGGTTGTTGAGTAGAGCTGGGTCTTAGTGTTGAAACAGAGATCTCTGGGAGAGCTCTCACCGATTGATATTACGTGGGGCCAGTTGGTCTCTGGTGGTCCAATGTCCTGAATTCGGCTCTCTCACCTCAGAGGCTCAGGCCTGACAGCCGGCCGGAGCACCATGACCCTCTCAGCCACACAGCTCAGAAGAAAAGGAAGAAAAAAAGAAAGAAAGAAAAATAAAATAAAAAGTTATTAAAATAGGGCTTCTCTAGTGGCACAGTGGTTGAGAGTCCGCCTGCCGATGCAGGGGACACGGGCTCATGCCCCTGTCCAGGAAGATCCCACATGCCGCGGAGCGGCTAGGCCCGTGAGCCATGTCCACTGAGCCTGCGCGTCCGGAGCCTGTGCTCCGCAACGGGAGAGGCCACAACAGTGAGAGGCCCGTGTACCGCAAAAAAAAAAAAAAAAAAAAAAAAAGACGGGAATTCCCTGTAATGCTGCCAGGAGTTTCAGTGCAGAGGAAGACTGTGAGTAATAGGACAAACTCCTGAAATGACCAAGTCAATAAGTGACAGTAAAAAGAAAGCCATAAATCTCAAAAGAGGAAAGGTTTGAGTATTGTTGGAAAGCAGCAATTGGAATCTAGGAGAATGCCAAGCCAAAGGCAATGGAATATAGAATAATGAGTAGCTTTCTCTAAAAATAAATAAATAAATAAAATTTTTAAATTTAAAAAAAATAATAGAAAAGTCTATTAGGAGGAGGCGAAGTTCAGTTAAGAAAGAAGGTAAGAGTCTTCAAGGAGACTGATGATACAGAGAAATTCAAAGAGTCCAAGAGGGCACTATAGGAAGGGTGGAAAAGAAAGCTATCAATGGAAAGAAAATTTTGAGTAGTAAAACACAGAATAGATTAGAGAGAGCGTAGAAATTTTTGAGGTGCTTACATTTTAGAGAGTGGAAATGATACAAATAAAAGATATGGTTAGAATAATAACCTTGAGGCAGAAGACCCATGTCTGTCAAAAGCCTGATCAAGTTAGCAGACTGGTAAGATGCTCTGTGTGTCTGAAGAGCCATTCCTTTGTCTGGTTACAGGGGAATATTAGGACTCCTGTGGTCCAAGGCTTCACAAAAGTGTTCTGAAGCAGCTTGGGGAAAACAACCCTTGTGGACATTTCCTCCCAGGCCCTTGTGCAGAAGCTCGCTAACTCCCCAGATACTCTCCTACCAATAGTAGCACTGCAGAGTTTTCTTTTGCAGGAACTGGAAATGATTAGGATGTCCAAATTGTCTGCCTAAACTGCATCTCTTTTTTTTTTCCTAGGTTTATTGAGCTGTAGTTGATATATAACATTGTTTAAGGTTAAGGTATACACTGTGATGATTTGATACATGTATTTTTACCACAATAAGGTTAGTTGACACATCCTTCACCTCACACAATTACCATTTTGTTGTTTTGTTGCTAAACTGTATCTTCAAACTAAAGAGAAGAGCCATGTAAAGGAAAGTTTACACATAGCCATCCTACAAGCAGATGGGGAAACAGTTGCAGGGGGCAAGGGTAAGTGGGGCTTTCCACCCTCATAACCAGGAACCAAAAAACAAATTAGTTACCAAACAAATTTGTTAGCTTTATGCCTTACCCATGCTTGTGATAGTTTGGTGATCCCTGTCTATTTCACTCTACCACTTTACATTAAAACACTAAAAATAAAAAATCTCTATGTGCTCGTTTTCCTGGGACACAAAAAAAGAGGCGAGCTTGGAAGACTGTATCTAACTTTCTAACTGCCCAAAAATATACTGGGTGGTGGTAGCTGCTAAGAACAGAGGACGACAAGGCCACGAAATTTTTGAGATGTGACAGAGAGCCAGGCTGGGTTAAGAAAGAAGGCCCTGGAGAAAAGCCCGGCGTAGTTCTATGATATGAGATTAAGCAGACTCTAAAAAAACCAAGATTTTAATGTGTGCACAGAATTATATTTTAATAGCAGTGTTTTCCTCATTGATGTATTCTCTCACTCTGATGAATGTTTCCATCTACTGACTCACAGCCTAACTTTGATCATCATTGTTTTCGCCAAAAAGCTCAAGATTACATCTTAGCAATAGCTTGCATTCTTGCCAGGTTTACTTCATTGCTTAATCAACAAATGCCATGCAGACATTTTTTTAATAATAAAGAATCATCGTTCTTCAAATTTTCAACCATTACCATGTTTTACTTTTTAAAGGTGAGAAGGTTGATACTAGTGACCTGGAAATTTTTCTGCAAAATATGGGGATAGAGCTCACAGAAGATAAAGGCATGGAATTACTGAACAATCTTCCAGTTGATGGTGAGCATTAAAAATATCACAGTGGGGTAAACAGTCACAGTGGCCTTCAAGGAAACTTGAGTATACGGACTTAGGTGACTAATACTCCCTATTTAAGGAATCTTTCATGCACCCCTTCCCCACCAAAATGATTTCACCAAATTGAGAGCTGTTTCTGTTCCTGAGTTTTATTCTTTTAAGTGAAATAATATAAATGTCTAGAATAAAACATTTAAGTATTTATGTTTCTAAAATTATGCATGTTTTATTCTATTTTAAAATATCTGCACTGCTGTCTGAGACTTGAATTTTTCCCTTTCTTGCAGCCAAAAGAAAGGTGTATATGAACAGATTGATGAAAGAATTGCAGTCTTTTAAAGGTGAGTGAGAAGTATGATGAAAAGGCAGTTAAAACTGAGGTCATGGAGCTTTGTTCTTGTTTTCAAAAACTTTCTATTTCACATATTTCAGATGATTAATCCCGCTGTCCCAATTATTCAGTATTTATTCTTTATAAGCTTTAGGTACTCTACAGTCACCAAAAATTGTTTAACTACAGTAAGCCCAAAAGCAGTGGTTCCCAAATAAAGTTGTACATCAGAGTCACTGGGAGGGGGGGCGGAATTTAGCATTCAGATTACTAGGCCCCTTTCAGTCAATTTCCAGAGATAGCACCTAGAAACATATGTTATTAAATGTATAGGATTATGATAGTGTAAATCCATGGATTGGATGGAAAGTTCTCCATTAATTTAGCAAGTTTCAAATCCTACTATGCAGACATACTTATAAAGGTTGATTTTAGTCTTTGCCATGACTTACCACATACCTCTAACCCCTCACTTTCGTCTCTTAAAAGTTTTCCAAGTCCCAGAGATCAGGGTTAGGAATTCCTGACTTAGACACCAAACCATATTTACTTGAACAGTTTGTTCTTTGCTCTTTATTCTCTATACAGTATTGATGCCTAGGCATGAGCTACAATGACCCACTCTTTACATCATTACAAATATTTCTCATATCTGCCCCTTTCTTTCCTAAGGGACAAAGGTATCTTTAGATAAGGTGGACACTTTCATTAAAAACATGGGAATTGACCTCAAGGAGAAAGAAATCCAGGAATTGAAGGACCACCTACCAGTTGATGGTGAGAGTTTTGAATATCAATATACCCCTTAGCAAAACTTTGCACATGAGGCCAGTATCAGGGCTGGAAAGACTAAAGATAGGATGTATATGAAAAGAAGAAAAAGAAAGAGTGAGGCCTTCAGCATAGCTGAAACCAAATAGCTATCACTTGAGAAGGATCACCAAGAATGCTACCCAATATAGATGGCAAGTGTCACTCTCCATAGGAAATGCCAAGGTCTAACGAGAATACTTAAGACTGTAATCTTTGGGTTTTGGGTTTTTTTTTTAAAGAATGTGGAGGATTTATTAGACTAGAGATTTTGCAGATTTCAGAGCATTAAGAACTCACAAAATCATATGATCCAGTGTCCCTACTGCTAATCCAGCATTAGATAGCAATGACCAACACTTATATAGTCCTGACATGTGCAAGGCACTGTTCTAAGCACTTTACGTATATAATCTTATTTAATCTTCCAAACAACTCTATAAGGTAAGTGCCATTTTAACCCTAAGTTTACATATCAGGAAATTAAGGCACAGAGAAAACAAGGAGCTTACCTAAAGTCAGAAAGCTAGTAAGTGGTGGACAGGCAATCTGGCTCCAGAAACTATCTCTTAACCACTGTGCTATACTGCCATGGACTACAGAATTAGTGAACTTAAGAAGATGTATAGTGAAGTTACCAACTGGATTAATTAAATTTGGCATATGTAAGACTGTTCTCATGCTAGTAGAACTGAGAAAATTTTATCAGGAAATTTTGAGGGACACTTGCCCCCTTTAGGAAGTAGTAAAGATGGAAAATTTACACAAGTCAATGAATCTGGGTTTTTCCAAATTAGTAGTACCTTCATTCTTTTTTCTTTCTTTTGTTTACTTAATTAAAGTTTCTTTAAATTCTGTGGTGCTTTACAATTTTCAGAAGTTTCACACACATGATTTCATATAATCTCACAAAAACCCTTTTCCCCCCACCCCTACAGTGCCCCTCCCCCATCCCTCTCCCCAGTACCTTTCATTCTTTCATTCTTAAAGATGTTAAAAAAAAGAAAGAAAAACTTTAATTGAATGCCTATGATGTGTCAGGCACTGTTCTAGGCCCTTGGGGCCTTTGCCTTAGTAAGAGGTAAGCAGTTTTTCCAAAAATGACATTATTTCTGATTTTTTAAACCCTTTCATAACTTTTTTTTTTTTTTTGCTATACGCGGGCCTCTCACTGTTGTGGCCTCTCCCGTTGCAGAGCACATGCTCCGGACGCGCAGGCTCAGTGGCCATGGCTCACGCGCCCAGCCACTCCGCGGCATGTGGGATCTTCCCGGACCGGGGCACGAACCCGTGTACCCTGCATCGACAGGCAGACTCTCAACCACTGCACCACCAGGGAAGCCCTATTTTTAACTTTTTGAGGACCTTCCATACTGTTTTTCATAGTAGCTGCACCAATTTACATTCCCACCAATAGGCACGAGTGTTCCCCTTTCCCTACATCCTGGCGGACACTTGTTATTTCTAGTCTTTTTGATAATAGTTTTTCTGACAAGTGTGAGGTGGTATCTCAGTGTGGTTTTGATTTGCATTTCCCTGATAATTAGAGATGTTGAACATCTTTTCATGTGCCTGCTGGCTGTGTGTATGTCTTCTTTGGAAAAATGTCTATTCAGGTCCTCTGCCCATTTTTTAATCAGGTTTTTTTTTTATATCGAGTTGTATGAGTTCTTTATATATTTTGGGGGGGTTTTGTTTTTTTAATGTAACTGCTTTTTTTCAACAAATAGCCCATACTTTTTATTTATTGATTATTTTTATTTATTTATTTATTTATTTTTGGCTGCACCGGGTGGTTTGCAGGACCTTAGTTCCCCGCCCAGGGATCGAACCCGTGCCCCCTGCATTGGGAGCATGGAGTCTTAACCACTGGACCACCAGGGAAGTCCCTCTTTATATATTTTGGATATCAACCCCTTACTGATATATCATTTGCAAATATCTTCTCCCATTCAGTAGGTTGCCTTTTCATTTTGTTGATGGCTTCTTTTGCTGTACAATACCATTTCAGTTTTATGTAGTTCCATTTTAATATTTTCGCTTTTGTTTCCCTTGCCTAAGGACACAGATCCAAAAAAAAAATTTCTAAGACCAATGTCGAAGAGCTTACTGCCTGTGTTTCATGGTTTCAGGCCTTATACTTAAGTCTTTAATCCATTTTGCATTTATTTTGGTATATGGTTTAAGAAAGTGGTCCAGTTTTCCCAAACCACTTATTGACTGAAGAGACTCTCTTTTCCCTTCGTGTATTTAATTTTTCAAATCTTATTATCTTCACCTGAGTCTAAATTCTGAATTTTCTTACAGAAGATGAAAAGGTTGACTTGGATGTGTTGATGGATGCAGCACTTTTACAGGTGAGTGAGAATTTGTATAAGATGTTATAAAATTGAGATTTTGATGCTTTATAGAGGATTACCTTCTTAAAGCAGTAGTTTACTCCCTCCAGTCATCATTAGTAAGTTCACTCTGCTCTTTTACCTATTTATTGGTAATTTTGTCTTATTGACAGCAGTTTAGATGATTAGAGATTTAGGGAAAGTTTGGGCACTCTCCAAAAGGAGTATTAACTTGTCTAATATTTTGACCAGTAATGTGCTCTCATTTCTCTAGTGTTTAAAGAATCAAAATATAGGTGACCACAATCAATCTCAACATGAAGTTTTTGCATCAGGAAATATGATCTCTGTGAACAGTCAGTTCTATAATTCAGGTTACGAAGTAGTTACAGAGATATTACTTGCCTGTAGAATTACGTAGATTCTACTTACCATCATAAGTCATTGGGTAGTTATACTGCCCCCCTGTTACTCCATGCCATATTGACCCATACACAGGATAAAAATGTTACCTTCTTATTTGAATTAAAAAACCTTTTCAAGTACTGAATTTCACAATAACTCTATGTAAGTGAAGTCAGCTCATATATTTAAACTTCATCCTGCAGTTAAAAAATAATGTTGTACTGGATAATTTAGAATAATTAGATCTCTTAATATTATCACCTGAAACAATTCCCATCATTCAAAGGAGAAAAGGTTGAAGCCAGTGACTTTAAAAATGTGCTGGGAAACATGGGAATCGAGCTCACCGGAAAAGAACAGTTGATGCTGTCAAAAACTCTGCCAATCTCTAGTGAGTAGTTAACATACCATCATGGTGCTCAGGGAAATGTGGTACTGTGGGCTTCTGGGTGAGAACTGTCCAGTGCCCTAAGAAACCCCCTAAGAAAAATGCAGTTCAGACATAAGAAACTTTGTTATTGTTAGTTGTGTTTTCATTTAGAAGTGAGAAACTTCTCTCTTTTCTATTCAGCCAATGGATAAACTTTTTTTTTATTTTAGCAGCTACACAGCTAAATTCTTCTGTAGCCCCCTGAATGCACCCCACATCCTCAGTCCCTCCTCCAGTAGCCCTCCCATCTCCCCACAATCCAGCAACTAAATTGTAAACACCTAAGAGCAGAGGACCTCTAGGACCATGTGCTTATATTGTCAATATCCATTCTGATTGGTCAGTGGCCCCACCAGTCAGTTCCTCAAAAGTTTTACCTCCTGGGCACCTGTGTAGGCTCGCCCACAAAGACCCTAGAGGCCAACCTGTGCTTCACCTGTACCTCCTGCCCAGTCTCAGAGACCCCGACACATAGATATTCTGTCTCCTGCCCCAATAGTTCCTGTCCCTAATTGTTCCCCAGGCAAGAGAGAGCCTACACATCACTAAGGGGGCTAGCGCCCCTGGTGGCAGAATTAGCACCCTGGGCAGCAAATGCTCAATGCCTATTTGAATCCTCCCCACATACACCTGAGGCTGTGGCCACTCACTATGTCTAGCATTGTCCCCAGATTGCTCTCAAGGGGCCAGTTGTGAGAAATGCAGCATTCTTAGGATATTGGCTTTGAGAGAGCAGGATAGAGACACAGAAAGAAGCAGATGGACTGTAATGGAGACGACTGCAGGCACATGCCAGGTGTTGAGGGTTATGTCAACTCTGCAGACACTCCTACCACAGAATGGCGGACTCTGGGGACAGATAGCACCTGTGGGGTTGGGTTAGGCTGGTAGGTGTCCCTTGTTCTCTGTCTGTTGAATTTCACCTCCGTTTATGAAAAGATTTTGTTTAGAAAACAATTTTTTTTCTCATTTCAGTATTATTTTGTGTTACTGTTTGGGTTGATATCTATCTTTAATATCACCACTTTATAGGATCTACCATTAGATATAAACATATACTTATGGGAATACCTCATGGGCCTAGAGCATAGGCAAGGAAAAAAGAAAAAGGCAAAGGAGTCAAAGTGCAGTTAAAGAAGAGAAGAATGAGAAGAAAGATGTGTGTGAGTGTGAGTGTGTAGCCTGCATCAGCTACTGCCAGGTGTTCCAAATAGAGGCTAGATTGACCACATTGAGAACAGTCCTTACCTTTTGTTATAATTTGAAGGTGAGATACAATAAATTTCTAGGTGAATTGTATAAAATGTCTCATAAAATGATAGTTTCTTATCCTTTTTCTTTTGACTTGAATTTTACCATATCTTCCAGGAGATGGAAAGGTATATAAGAAAAGATTGCTGGATAGCGTGAAGCCTCTCAAAGGTAAGAATCATGAGAACAGCACCTAAAATTTATTGTAGGTGCTTTGCATTTGCTTTTTAAAATTTCTGATTAGAATCTTGCTACTTCAATATTCTACTGGTTTACTGATACTGAATTTATGCCTTGTAACCTACTGTTCTTCTTTGGGTATAACTACATTTGAAGAAGTCATTGTTAGTAATATGTAGCAAGTTTAAAATTTTGATTTCATTTAGGTTGATTATCTTTATCACAATTCATCATACTTGTCTAATTCTTTTTCATCCATGATTACTTCAGTTAAAAGCTACAGTACAGTGTTGAGAGAGCATTTTCTCTTCTTGACTGCAACACTAACTCTCTGGGTTCACTTAAATGGCCACTGTTTCCCTCTTCGTTTAGGGTGAATGCATACTCAAAGATAGCATCTTCCACTTCTTGGACCTGCTTGTATTTCTTATGTATATCCTCTTCTTTCCTAAGGGAAAAAAGTCAGTGTCAATAACCTAGACACGCTAATGGAGAACATGGAAATTCAGCTTGAGAAAGAGGACTATGAAGACTTACTGACCCATCTGCCAGCTGATGGTAGGTATTTCAGATACCACTGTACCTAGGGGGGATCTTAGGTTTCTACGTGAAACCTAAGAAAGTACACTTCTTTTTTAATCTCTTTGAAAAACTTATGAAATATTTCAAACATATATAAAATAGAGGACAATATAGCAAACACTGGCTAGAGTTAAAAAGTATTATCATTTTGCCATATTTACTTCATACATCTTCCTTCCCTCCTTCTCTCCCTCCCATGTATACCTTTTTTTTAATAAGATAAGGTTTCATTAATGACCCAATAAGACCAATTAAGCTTGATAAAAATGTCAAAGAGGCAAAGTTAGGATAATTCATTAGGAAGAAATTACTAAGGGATGAGCCCCAGTCTAAGATTTCCTTATTGGATTCAAATGCAGATCCAGTGGCTTTGAATAAAAACCTGATGAAAAATAAGCTTCCATCAGAAAGCCAGACAGCACATCTTTCAGCAGAGCCCAGTATATGCCAATCAAAGTGAACCATCTTTTGTGCTACTCTTACCTGTATCTGGCCTTAATGTAGAAAACAGTTTTGGCCTAGCCTGTAGTTTAAAACTTCACTCTCCCTGGGTTTAATAATGCTGGGAATCATGGTCCCCACATATTAGCTAGGGGTCCTCAAAATGCTTCCTACAGGAAAAGATATTGTTACCAATAAAGTATTTTTAGAATCCTTGATTCAAAAACAAAGACAGAATAATTTTTTCTAATCCAACAGTGTGACTGTTTCTGTACCACTGAAATTCATTCATTTAGCTAGCACAAACTGTATGCAGAACACTGAACTACAGAGTGGAAAAGTTATACCTGGTAGGATAAAGAAAAATAAGGCATGATCCCTGCTCTCAAATAGCTTACAGTCCTGGGGAGTGGCAGTGGGGAACATAAGCAAAATTTAGAGAGTGGGAAGATAGCATACTGTTAAGGTTTGAGGGTCAGATGCTTATGTAAATAAATGACTTTCAAATTCTATCTTGTCTATTGAAATATGTTCCCATTATTGGGTGTGAAGAAAGGGAGAGGCCTATTAGAAGGCACTGCTTTTAAACTTGCTTCATCTTTACTTTAAGGGTCAGTTGATACTATACAGAAAGTGATATTAATTAAGTGGATGCTCACTTTAAATAACATTTTTTTAATTAATTAATTTATTTACTTATTTATTTGGGGCTGTGTTGGGTCTTCATTTCTGTGCGAGGGCTTTCTCTAGTTGTGGCAAGCGGGGGCCACTCTTCATCGCGGTGCGCGGGCCTCTCACTATCGCGGCCTCTCTTGTTGCTGAGCACAGGCTCCAGACGCGCAGGCTCAGTAGTTGTGGCTCACGGGCTTAGTTGCTCCGCGGCATGTGGGATCCTCCCAGACCAGGGCTCGAACCCGTGTCCCCTGCATTAGCAGGCAGATTCTCAATCACTGCGCCACCAGGGAAGCCCCCTTTAAATAACATTTTGATCTTCTTTCCTGTTTCTTGCTTATTTTGAGTTAAAAGAGTTACTAAAGAAAATCATGAAAAATAGCTGAATTCCAACACTTTATATTACAACTTAAATGTTTCATATCATTTTTCTCTTTACAACTTAAATGTTTCATATCATTTTTCTCTAAGTCTAATAATTTTTTCTGTGCCTGAATTGTCTTTTCTTACAGAGAATAAAATGGTTGATTTGGATGTAGATGGATGATGCAAAAGCTTTCACAGGTGAGTAAGAAGCTGTGGTGAAAGGGAATTCATTATTAACTAAGGCCTTAATGCTTTTTTTTAAAGATGTTTTTAAATGGTAGTTTTCTGTTTGGGCTATTACTAACATGCTAAGTTGACTCCCTCCAAATATAATGGTTAAATGTTTGTTTTATAATCTTACTGTTTGATTTGGGATTTTTCCTGAATGGACCTATATTCTGTGGAGTTTTTACCAATGATGTTTTCCACTTCACCATTGTTTAAACAACCAAAATATAGGTCAACACTGTCCAATCGCAAGGTGAAGTTTTTGTGGGGTAGCTAGGAAATACTATTACTGTGTCAGAAGACCCAATAGTTCAGGAAAGTTAATGGCATTTGACTTGTATCTGGAATTATATAAGCTCTTCTTTTGCTTGAATTAAAAGTATGAATTCTATTTCTGACTCAATCTACCCACCCACATGTCCTTTTAGTCTACATAGTTTAACAGGTTTCATTGTCAGTTTGCTCTTCTAATTAAAGATGATGCCACATAGGTAATCTTTTTCATAATTTGAAATAATTATTCCATTCCTAAAATTATTACATGTTAACAATTCCCATTTTTCCAAAGGAGAGAAAGTTAATGTCAGTAATCTGGACAATGCGCTGAGGACAGTGGGGCTCGTGCTCACTGCTGAGGGGCATGAGGAGCTGCTGAAAACGGCCAATTCACGGTGAGGATTTAGCACATTCTTTGAAGCTTGGAGTCATGGGCTTGTGTGTGAAAACTGATGAAATTATATATGTGTATATCCAATAAATCCTATTTGGAAAACACAGTTCTCACACAAGAAGAAACTCTGTTCTTGTTGCTTACATTTTTGTACTGAAAACTGACATCTTTCACTGATCTCCCACCATAAAGGCTAAATTATCCTGTGGGAGCACTGCCTAACCTAAATCATGGCCAAGGCAAAAAGGGAAACCAAGGGAGTAACAGAAGTAAGGAAAAAGGAAGAAACAAGAAAATAAAACTATTTTAAATTCAACCAATAGGTGGATCTATATCAGTGAAAGCTTTCTTCAGCTTTGGTTTCATTCTTACTTGAGGGTAAAATAGAATAACTTCTAACAAATCTGAAGGGGTTTTTTTCCACTGAAATTATGGATGTTATGTTGTCTTTGTGCTGTCTTTGTTAACCTTGCCATCATTTAACCTTTATTCTTTATTGTATCTTACATTACAGCTGATGGAAAAATATATAAGAATAGATTGCTAAAAGGTGTGAAAGCCCTCAAAGGTGAGTGAAAAGCATGGTGAAAGAGCAAGTAGAAGATAAAATCCTTAGCATTTTCTTTTAAATATTCCAAGTTTGCTTCCTGCCAATTTATTGATCCATTGTTATGACTCCTAACCTATCATCCTTCTTTGGGTACATTGGCCTTTAGAATATAAGTTAGGGACTTCCCTGGTGACTCAGTGATTAAGAATCACCTGCTGATGCAGGGGACACAAGTTCAATCCCTGGTCCGGGAAGATCCCACGTGCCACGGAGCAACTAAGCCGTGCGCCACAACTACTGAGCCTGTGCTCTAGAGCCCACGAGGCACAACTACTGAAGCCCACGTGCCACAGCTGCTGAACCCCGTGGGCCTGGAGCCCATGCTCTGCAACAGCAGAAGCCACTGCATGAGAAGCCCGCACACTGCAACAAAGAGTAGCCTGCATGCAGCAACAAAGACCCAACGCAGCCAAAAATTAATTAATTAATTTTAAAAAATCAATTAGAATATAAGTTAAAGTATATGACCATAGGAAGTTTCTAACACTGTTTTCTGGCTAGAACTGTATAAATTGGTGGTTATTTTAATCATGAATCATTAGAGTTACCTATTCCTCTCTAATGACCTCTCATGGAAAACTGAAACAGAGTCTCCTGGATAGACATTAAGGAAAATATCCTATTTTCACTTTCTATACTAATTCTATATAGACAATTATATTTTTAATTTTAATTAGAAAAAAATATTTTAAAACACAAAATACTATAAGAAACTTATCTGATTCTACCACTTACAAAAACTGATATAAAGAAGTAAAAGTCAAGTCATGAGGATGTGATGTACAGCATGGTGAATATGGTGAATAATACCTTATTTTATATTTAAAAGCTGGTAAGAAGGTAGATCTTAAAAGTTCTCACCACAAGAATAAAAACGTGTAACTATGTGTGGTGATGGAGGTTAACTGTGTGTGGTGATCATTTTGCAATATATACAAATAATGAATAATTACATTGTACACCTGAAATTAATGTTATATGTCAATTATATCTCAATTTTTTAAAAAAGTGAAAGTCCCCTACTTCCCACTGATCTAATCCCCCCCATAAAGATAAATACTGTTTACTGTTTACCTTTGTCTCAATGGTTATATTTCTCAATTTTTTCCTACTTTCAATAGACAAATTAGACTAGGGACATATATATATGTTATAGTTTCTCTGTGCCCTTGTGCTTTAACCCTCCAGTGGGGGTTTTTGATGCATGATCATGACTGGCATCTTTCACTCTTAAGCATCAGTACTCTTGTTCTTCTTTTTTTTTTTTTTTTCCAGTACTCTTGTTCTTATTCCATGCCCTTCTTTCCTAAGGACCAAGGGTCAAAATCAAAAAACTGGACTCCTTTGTGGAAAACGTGGAAATTAGACTCAAGGATGAGGAATTTGAGGAACTAATGACCCAACTGTCAGCTGATGGTGAGTGTCACAGACATCATTATGCTCTTCAGAGAAACATTAAGCCCTTCTATTGGAACTGCTGAAAGCAGCCTTTTTAGTAGCATAATGAAGTAAATGTAAATAGAAAGACTTAATCCTGACTCATGAAGAAATATTATCTCCAAAAACACTTTTAAAAAGATATGTTGGAAAAAAAAAAAAAAAAGATATGTTGGTGGACTTCCCTGGTGGTCCAGCAGTTAAGACTCTGTGCTCCCAATGCAGCGGGCCTGGGTTTGATCCCTGGTGAGGGAACTAGATCCCACATGCTGCAACTAAGAGTTCACATGCCACAACTAAGAGTTTGCATGCCACAACTAAAGATCCTGCATGCCACAACGAAGATCCCACATGTGGCAATGAAGATCCCCCATGCCAACTGGCTCCTGATGCAGCCAATTTTTTTTTCATGAATATATGAAGATTTATTTTGTGATAAAAGTAGCAATTTATACAAGTGGGAAAAGAATGAACTAGTCAAAAATAGTGTTGAAATGAGTGACTATTTGCAAAACCTTAAGTCAGATTTATAAGTCATACCGTACACTAAAATAAGGTTAACTCTTTTTTTTTTACATTGGAAAATTTTTTTTCTTTTTTTTTTATACAGCAGGTTCTTATTAGTCATCAATTTTATACATATCGTGTGTACATGTCAACCCCAATCGCCCAATTCATCACACCACCACCACCACCCCCCGCAGCTTTCCCCCTTAATGCAGCCAAATTAATTAATTAATTATTTTTAAAGTAATTTTTTAAAAAAAGATATGTTGGGAATGTCGCTTTCAGGACTCAGCCATGCCTGGGAATACCATACACTTAAGGAGCTAAAATAAAAATGAATTTTTAAAAAAAATTTCATTCATAAGGGAACATTTCATAAAGGAACATGTTAATAAGGGAACATTTAAGAAAGTCAAAAGTCAGATGATGCACTAGAAGAGAATGGTTGCAAGATCCCTAAGGTAGAAAAAGCCCTCATACATTGATTAAAACATACTGACAGTAGAAAAATAGGCAAATATACAGATAGATCATTCATGAAAAAGGAAATATAAATGCCCAATAACATATTAAAAGATATTTAATCTCACCAATAATCATGAAAATACAAAATAAAACAAGATACAGAAATATTTTCAGTTCTCAGACAGGCAAAAATTAATAGGACTGACAACACTTAGTTCTGGTGAGAGTAAGGGGAAAGGAACTTACTGATACATTTTGGGTGAGAGTTGCCATTGCTCTTGGAAAAATCATTTGGCAGTATTTTGGGGGAAAAAAAAATCTTCCCTATTCCCTGGTGAATCTAGCCTACATGCTTCATCTGTAGTATATAGTATTTCTTTATGCTGAGGCCTGATCCCTATTCCATCACTAACTTGCCAACAATTTAACCCTACTGAATCTAAGTGTCTTCACATGAAAAATAGGGAGTTGAATTAAATGATTCTCTATGGTCACTTCTTGCCCTGAAGTTAATATATATAATACACATAAAGGTCTTAATGCAGTGTTTAGAATACTCAGTAAGTGTTAGTCATGATGACAGTGGTAGTGGTGAAGATGATGGGGAAGATGGAGAAAATATTGAAGAACAAAGGAAAAAGAAAAGGAAATTCTATGATCTAGGAATCAATTTTGCCTGTTATAAAAATATAAGTCCTAGTAGAATAAATACTTATTACTAATTATGACCTTTATATAAATAAATGAGGTAAAATACAACTTAGAATATTTTACAAGAAATAGCACTGGGCTCACTGGGTTCCTCCTCCACTTCTCCTGTCCTTATTCTTGGCAAGTTCAATACCTTCCATACAGATCAGAGGCTTTTGACTTTACTGTGCCATAGACCCCTTAGACAGTCTGATGAATTGAACCACGTCTGAATATAATATTGAATATTTTTAAATACATAAAATAAAATACATAAGATTACTGAGAAGCTAATTATATTAAAATATAATTTATCAAAACATTAAAGATATAAATTATTAGTACTTATTAATACATTTAACAAGTTCTAGTATCAGGTCTAATAATTATTGTCATTTTAAAGTAGTGATGAGCATAAGCATCTTCTCAATACATTGAAATGAAATGAAATGAAAATGTTAGTGATTTATATTAGTAACAACGTCACAGATTCTCCTAGTACTACTATGGTTTGTGGACTACATGAATAATTGAAGAAAATGCTAAAGTTAAGTTAGTGATTAGTGAAAATAAAGATGTATTTTTTTCCATTTGAGCTCAAGGACTCCCTGTATTTATAAATCTATAGATACAGGGTCCATGGACCCTAGATTAAGAACTCCTGATATAGGTCACCCATCCAACATCCTGACCTCCTGCTCCTTGACCTCTTTAACTTCAGTCATCTTTTCCTCCCCTCCCTTAACTACCACTCACATGGTGATGACCTAAACCTTGTCCTCGCCTAATACTTGATCACCCCCAAAATCTTTATTTCATATAACCACTCTCTGCCCTTTATCCTTCCAGTTCATTTACTATGCAGACTTTTCTTCCATAACACAATGTAGGAATGCCTGGAAATCTCCCATTCTGTAAAATTGCCCACCAAAGTAACTGAGCTTATGGGGAAAACTGGGGAAGCCCACTCAAAATCTATGCCACTTTGTAACCAGAGCACTAACAAAAGCAGAAATTGATACTGTGAGGAAGTTGGAAAAGCCCAAATAACCAGCTCAGAATGGCTGGAAGCCATTTAAAAATGCACACATACACACAACCCAAAAAGGAGTTGAAATGCTGACATGCAGCTGAAATAATGTAGATGGAAGTAGAATTCTGAGCGAGTGAACCTGATTCCCCCTCATGCATTGTATGCACTTATTGTTTAATTTTATTAAAATAGAGCTGAGAGGGCCCCTGCTATAGCCAACCCAGGATTTTTTCTTTTCCTGCTGAGGTTTATAATTCTAATTCTCTTACTTAGGAAAAATTATTTATGAACCAATACAACTTCCACATTATTGTGACATTATTTCACTCACCGATTGAATATGATGAATCGGTGCTATTAAACATAGGCTGTAGCAGAACAGAATATAGAACTCCAACTCTCCAGCCACAAGGAGACCTTCAATGTCTTTAACTCAACCATTGTTTCATTATTCAACAACTCCTCCCCGTATGTCCTCACTTCCTTCCTTAAATTAGATTCAATACTTCAACATCATATAACCTTACAAACTCTCAAAACTCCTACCAGACTTGCTTGGCAAAAACCCAGCCATCACCTTACTCTAAGCTTGCCCCTGAACAGCTTTAACATTGCTGAAGAAAATCACAAAACTACACTAATAGAACTCACTTCCACATAATGGCCACGAATATCAAGTCAGCCCTTAATGTGGCCAAAGTGCCTACTACCTTTTCCAAATAAGTTCACTTTCTCACTCTCAGAGACAACTTCACACCTTCTCTCTTCAAATTTTGAGGGGGAGGGTGGGGAGAAGAGACTAGGTTTCATTTCTTCTTTCCCTCATATCCCACATTCAAATCTAGGCTTTACTTGAAAAATAGGTCCCGAATCCATCCATTATCACCATCTCCACTGCTGTACCCATAGCCCTAGCCACCATCATCTCTTTCCTGGGCCACTGAAACAGTCTACTATCTAGTCCTCATTCCTCCAATTTCCCCATCCTGCATACACCAGCCAGAGTGATCTTTTGAAAGCTGAAATCAAGTCAAGTTACTCCCTTCTTCAAGACCTCCAGTGACATTCCATTGCAACCAGAATAATATCCAAACTTTATCATCATGGCCTACAAGACCCTGCATAATTTGGCCCCTTTCACACTGGCCTTTTCTCCATCTCTCAGTCACGTCAAATTCATTCCCATTTTAGGCCTATCACACATACTATTTTTCTACTTGGAATGTTCTTCTCTCCGTTCTTTACATGGCTCTTGTCATCATTCAGACCTCAACCCAAATAGAGCCACTTCAGAGAGGCCTTCCCTCAGCTCCCTGTCTAAAGAAATCCCACCCACTATTACTCTTTATTATGTTGCCCTATTTCATCTTTGATAGCATCTTAACAATACCTCAGAACAACGGTACCTTTTTGCTCATTTGTTTACATGCTCGTTGTCTGTTTCCCTCTACCAGACTGTACACTCCTTAATAGCAAGAACACTGCCAGCATGTTTACTTTTGTATCCCCAAAGCCTAGCAAAGTGCCAGGGACATAGAAGGTACTCCTAAGTATTTGTTGATTAATTACTAAATAAAAATACTCAGGGTCAGGTTTATTTTTCCTGTCTCCCTACACTTACCTGTAACCAATCACTTCTTAATTTAATCTTATTCTAGTAGTCTATAAAAGGAAAGAAAAAAGGAAGATACAGGAATGATTCATTACAGATTGAAAGCTTTGTTTCTAAGATAATACTGTTATCTCTAAGGATAAGATCATAAAATTCTAAGAAAAATTAGAAAAAAATTAGTGAATTCTTACGGTCTTCATAATTTCAGAACTTTATGCGTCCTAAATTTTGTGAGTCTCAGTAATATTTGCTTATCTGATTCTGAGGTTTATTCCCCTTTCCTTACAGGTGATAATACAGTTGGTCTGAATGATTTGATGGATGCTCTCAGTTATATCAAGGGTGAGTTGCGAGCTATGATGAAAAGATGTTATAAATAGCATCTTAATATTTTGCAATTGGTGGAGAAAAATATATCCCCTTATAAATGTTTAAATTCTTTCATATATGTTCCAGTTTTGTGGATGCTACTGAAATTGGGTAAACAGTAATTAATCTGTACTTATATATCAATACCCATAATATTCTCTGACGTTTTCCCAAAAGAATTCTTCAACATAGTTACAGATCTCAGGAGCCACAGAACTATTCATTTTCCCCATTAACCCCAATCCTAGAAATTTATCCTCTGGAAATAATTTAATTGAATAAAAGAAAAAACTCTTCCTAAAGACCTTCAGGGAAATTTGAAACAGTCTAAATATCTAACAGTATGGGAATACCACGTAAATCATGGTAAGTCAGGCTTATGGGATATCATCTGTTGAAATGTTAACTGTAAAAATTATGTAGCAACTTGGAAGCAAGTTTATGAAGTAATTATATTAGGCTGGAAAAGCAGAATACAAAATTGTATGTATATTAGATTTCTGCATTATGAAAGTACAGCTTTCATAATGGAAAGCTGGTATATGAAAACCTAAAAATGTTTTTTGTGATAGGGTGGTGGAATTATATTTTTCCCACTTTATAATAATCTTAAATGTTGTTATATTTTACAATGAATGAGGAAAAATTACTTCTGACTGTGTTGAGATGAATGAAATTCTTGGAATGCATAGTGCTCAGAGAAGCAAACTAGGCAAACATTTTTTAAAAATAAATAAAAATAAAATTTCAAAAACTGGTCTATAGAAAAAACTGAATTTTCCAGTGGGGTAGGAGGAAGAGAAAAAAATAAAGCCAAATACCTATATGTAGCTTAATTTGCTATGGGTTGCAATAACCCACCAGTGAATTATTTTTTTTGTAGCCACTTTCTGATTTTCTGAACCAGAATTTGAAACAGAGGATTTTTTTCTGATCCTCCTGTTAATTCTGGGTATACATGGGTAATGTTATATATAAGCACAAATAGTGTTTTTCATCCTTTGTAGACAGTTATATAATATTTCTGCAATTTATTTCTCACCTTTCTAAGGAGAGGTGATTGATATCCAGGACTTAGACAACTTTCTAGCAAATGAGGGGGTTGAGCTCACAGAAGAAGAAATGAAACTAATGCCTCATTTGACATTCAATGGTGAGTTTTTTGTTAAATTCTGTTGTCTTCCTAGAAGTTACCTTTGTTATCTTGTATATAAGCTTCTCAGAAATGATCCTTATCTTTCTTGTGTCACCTAGAACAATGCTTCTCAAACTTGAATGTGCGTATAAATCACCTGGGCATCTTGTTAAAATGCAGATTATGATTCAGGTCTGGAGTAGAGCCTAAGAAATTCTGCATTTCTAACAAGCTTCCAGATGGTGGCAATGCTGCTGGTCCAAGGTCCACACTTTGCCTATCTAAGACCTAAAAGATGAAGAAATGATATATTAAGATTGTGCCTGGCCTTTCATTTCTTAAGTCACAAGTACAACCAATATATTATGTGCCTGAGGGCATGATTCCATCCCCAAAATAAGAAGGAAAAATATTAGAGTAATTAAAATTAGCAAATAAAAATGAGTATTAGGGAGAGACACACAGGGAAAGCAGAAGGAGTTAGGGATTGATTGATTGATTTGTTTGCTTATTGAGATTTTTATTATTGCTTATTGAGTCTAGTTACATGACTTATCTGCTGGCTCTTCTGTTATATAACTACTTTAGATTAGACTCGTCTTTTTATTTCTATTACCCTCTTTGTTGTTCTGATACAAAAAAGATGATCTAGGAGCATTTGGGGATTATCAATTCTTACTATAATGATGTTTCTAGAAAGCTTCTGTACAGCTCTGGCCTTGAAAGAAAAGATTGTATATTGATTTATTCAAACAACAAATATTTATTGATCACTGAATATGTCCAGGAACTATACTAAGGGATGAAGAAGGGAATACATACTTGACTTTCTCTGCTAAACCCAACAGAAAGTAGGAAATAAAACACAACCATTATGTTCTCAATCATGATTTTAATAAATTTGAACCTATTCATTGCAAACATCTCCATTTTCTGTTTTCTCCAGTTAATCATTTCTTCTTATTCAGGAAGATATACTATGTCCCTCTCCTCTCTTCAGTTGAAGAGGTTCTTTTCACCCTTCCAAATCCATTCCTCTTGACCTGATCATCTCCCACTTTTTTTTTTTTTTTTTTTTTGCGGTATGCGGGCCTCTCACTGTTGTGGCCTCTCCCGTTGCGGAGCACAGGCTCCAGACGCGCAGGCCCAGCGGCCATGGCTCACGGGCCCAGCCGCTCCGCGGCATGTGGGATCTTCCCGGACCAGGGCACCAACCCGTGTCCCCTGCATCGGCAGGCGGACTCTCAACCACTGCGCCACCAGGGAAGCCCCAAGGTATAGTTGATTTACAATATTATATTAGTTTCAAGTGCACAGCACAGTGATTCAAATTTTTTATAGATTATACTACATTTATAGTTATTATAAAGTATTGGCTATATTCCGTGTGCTGTATAATGTATCCTTATTTATTTTATACATAGTAGTTTGTACCTCTTAATCCCCTACACAGACATGCCATCTTGTAAGTCTTTTTATTCTCTGTACCTGCAGTTAGTAGGTGTCTGCTGAAGCAATGAAGGGATGCGTGTATCCATTCACTTAACAATCATAGTCTACTGTGTGCCAAGTATTACTGTACATGCTTGGGACAAAGCTCACTACTCTCATAGAACTTACTTTCTAGTGAAGAGATATACACAATAAACAAATAATAGTATGACAGAGATTACAGAGAAAATAAAGCAAAGAAAATGGGTATAGGGGATACTGTAGGTGGAGGAAGTTAATCAAGAAAAGACTCACTGATAAAGGGCATTTAAGCAAAAAGCTAAGGAGACCAGGGAGCAGAAATCTGGAGCAAGAGCACTCCACGCAGAGGGAAGAGCAAGTGCAAAAGCCCTTATACAAGAGCATGCTCATAATATTTGAGAAAGAGTACAGAGGCCACTGTGGCTGAACAGAGTGAGCGAGGGCAATGTAGGAAGACATAAGGTCATAGAGGTAGGGGACGGGACCACCACATTGAGCTACATAAGCTATGCACTGTACAATTCCAGGATTGTGCAATGAGATGTCCCTTTTGGGGGAAGGGGGTGGTGCAGGTGTGGGGAGTAGCTGATCATATAAACCCTGAAGGCTATTGTAAAGATTGGGTTTTTTTCCTGAGTAACACAGGAAAATGAGGATTTGAACAGAGATAGGACATGATCTGACTTAAGTTTTTAAAGGACTGTCCTGGTTCCTGTGTAGAAGAGACTTGGCAGGGGTGAATACAGCAAGAGCAGAAGCAGGGAGACCAGTTAGGAGGTCTTTGCAGTAACCCAGAGCAGGAAGTAGAGGTGGAGGTGGTGAGAGTGGTTGAGTTACATATATATTTTGAAGATGGAATCAACAGTACTTCCTGATAGATATCCCAGGGCCGAGAACATAATAGGCACTAAAAATGTACTTATGAAATGGATGAATTGGATTAGATGTAGAACACAAAAGAAGAGGATTGAAGCATATTCCAAGCATTTTGGCTTCAACAGAGGATGGAGCATAGGCCTGGAAAGATGCAATTATCATTTCCTGAGATGAACAGATGAATGAATAAGAGACTGGCTAAATGCTATTATATTTGTTGAACTAGTGAAGAAACTAAATGAAATCCATATGGATTCAAATATTATATAAAGAGGAGATATTAAAAATCCGAGTAGTTAGTGATCTGCAGAACATGGGTTAAGCAATCTATTATTATAACTTGCTATTAAGTTGATGCTAGGAAAATTTTCTGACATTCTGGATAGACTCTCAAGAAAAAATCAATGAGGATGAGCAAGTGATTGCCACATATTTCTCTACCTTTTCCTATTATTGCCTCTATATGTGATTTTGTAAGCCCTCTCACATCCTTGCTTTCCCTGACTTGGTTGGGTGGTATGGGAATAAGGGGTTTTTGCTGTACATTTACATAGTTGCTGCTCCAAAAACCATCCATGTTGGTGTACACTAAATTTAAAAATTATAACCAGTTGGTTTGCATGCATAATAACTTAAATGGTATTGTGTAAAGAGGAGTAAGCCTTCTTTTTCAAATTTATTTATTTTTTATTTATTTATTTTTGACTGCACCAGGTCTTATTGCAGCACATGGGATCTTCGTTGTGGCATGCGGACTTCTTAGTTGCAGCATGTGGACTTCTTAGTTGAAGCATGTGGACTCTTCGTTGTGGCATGCAGACTCTTAGCTGCAGCATGCATGCAGGATCTCATTCCCCGACCAGGGATTGAACTCAGGCCCCCTGCATTGGGAGCATGGAGTCTTACCCACTGGACCACCAGGGAAGTCCCAGGAGTAAGCCTTCTAATTTCTGCAAATATCTCCATTATTAATCTAGACTAGTCAGGAGGGAGCAAGAGAGGAAGTGGGGCTCATCAGGATTAGGCCAACCCAGAGAATTTTGCCTACCCAGGTTACCAGACTTGAAGTGGGTGATGGAGTTTGAGAAAAGCCTAAGAGGAGGGAGAAGTGGTGAAGCACAAAAATCTCTGCCCCAAAAGGAAGGAACATCTTGCCTTTCCCTAGTCATTCATTGACTACCTATGTTCAATGGACAGAGCCAATGTTGGGAAAATAGAATATTAAGCTTCTCACCTCAAGGTACTTACACACTTAGTGAAAGCAAAAGAGCCAGGGAGAGAAGTGAAGGGCATCTGCCTGTAAAGCCTGATTCGCCTACAGGGGCAGCATCTCTAAGAGGGAGGTAGCTACTTTTTTTCCCCCTGAAAAATCCAGTTCCCATTGCTCTGGTAACTGAAGTAACTGGTGAGATTCTCTTCTCCTTAAGTCTCATGTATCTTTTTTTAAATTAATTAATTAATTTATTTATTTTTAGCTGTGTTGGGTCTTCGTTTCTGTGCGAGGGCTTTCTCTAGTTGCGGTGAGCGGGGGCCACTCTTCATCGCGGTGCGCGGGCCTCTCACTCTCGTGGCCTCTTCTGTTGCGGAGCGCAGGCTCAGTAGTTGTGGCTCACGGGCTTAGTTGCTCTGCGGCATGTGGGATCTTCCCACACCAGGGCTCGAACCCGTGTCCCCTGCATTGGCAGGCAGATTCTCAACCACTGCGCCACCAGGGAAGCCCAGGCTCATATATCTTTAACTATACAGGATGAATTAGGCATTACCCTGAAATGTTAGGTTTTCAGAGGCCACAAATTATAAATCACATTAAGACATAACCTTTTCCCATAAAACCCCTTTCTCCTTTGGTGAACAGTACTGCATAGGAAGAAGCCTAATACTAGATGTTCTCCCTCATCTAATAGTCACTTCCTTTTTATTCTTCGTAAAATCAGCAGTGAATATGAGCCTAGGCGATTCTTAGATTGATATGGTTGAATTAATTTCTATAGAAAACAGCTATATTTATGCAACATCCCTACTTAAATATCTTCAGAATTCCCCAATGCTAATGCTAAAGTCTAGACTCCCTTAGCTTAACAATCAAGATGTATATGTATACACAAAAACCATGTTAAGGGCTTCCCTGGTGGTGCAGTGGTTGAGAATCTGCCTGCCAATGCAGGGGACACGGGTTTGAGCCCTGGCCGGGGAAGATCCCACATGCCGCCGAGCAGCTAAGCCCATGCGCCACAACTACTGAGCCTGAGCTCTAGAGCCCGCAAGCCACAACTACTGAGCCCACATGCCACAACTACTGAAGCCTGCGCACCTAGAGCCCATGCTCTGCAACAAGAGAAGCCACGACAACGAGAAGCCCACGCACCACAACAAAGAGTAGCCCCCGCTCACTGCAACTAGAGAGAGCCCGCGTGCAGCAACAAAGACCCAACACAGCCAATAAATAAATAAATAAATAAGTTTATTAAAATAAAACATGTTAAATGAGTGACATGCTGGGTATAAGAGACTAGAAAAAATGAGGGAGACTGTGGCAATCAGGAAACCTTGGGTTCCAGTTAAAAGGGTGACAGTTTTTCTGCTCCTGCCAATTATTGCTAAATAGGAATGGAGGCCATGTGTTCTCTGATCTTTGGGCTTTTCAGAAGTCATAAACTGATAACTTTTAAATTACCCATGTTTTCATTTATGAAATTCAAAAAAATTTTAATGTTATTTAAGCCAAATAAAACTTGTATGGGGATCAAATTTGCAATCTCTGTCCTAATAACCAACCCTAGCCCAAATACCTAATCATTTTTGCTCCCATTATCTCACTTCATGCAGTCTTGAACAGTTCCTTGTCTCCTAAGCTCCCATGATTACTCTACGTGCTTTTGCTCTTCTTTCACTCTAGACTACTCTTCCCTAGGAGCTACATGCTACGTGTTAAAATTCTACTTCTCCCTACACACAAAACCTAAAACTATTAGAAGAAAACATAGGAGAAAAGCTTCATGACATTGGGTTTGGCAATGATTTCTTGGAAATGACACCAAAAGCATAGGCAACAAAACACAATCAACAGAGTGAAAAGGCAACTTACAGAAAGAAAACATTTGCAAATCACATGTCTAATAAGGGATTAATATCCAGAATATATAAAGAACTCCCATAACTCAATAACAACAACAACAAGTGATAAAAAGACTTGACTTGGGCAATAGACTTGAATAGACATGTTTCTACAGTAGATATACAATAACCAACAAGCTTATAAAAAGACACTCAAAATCACTAATCATTAGGAAAACGCAAATCAAAACCACAATGATATATCACCTCATACCCATCAGGGTGGCTACTATCAAACAGAAAACAACAAGTATTGGTAAGGATGTGGAGCAATTAGAACTCCTATGCACTGTTGGTTGGAATGTAAAATGGTGGCCACTATGGAAAACAATATTTCTTCAAAACATTAAAAATAGAATTACCATGTGATCCAGCAATTCCACTTCTGATGTATATTCAAAAGATTGAAAGCAGGGTCTTGAAGAGATATTTGTACACCAATGTGTCACAGCAACATTATTTATGATAGCCAAAAGGTGGAAGCAACCCAAGTGTCCATCAACAGATAAATAAGTGCTTTATCTTATTATCTTAAAATGTGGTACATATAATGCAATGTTATTCATCCTTAAAAAGGAAGGAAATTCTGATACATGATACAACATGGATGAACCTGGAGGATACTATGCTAGGTGAAATATGCAAGTCACAAATACTGTATGATTCTACTTATATGAGGTTCCTAGAGTAGTCAGATTCATAGAAACAGAAAGTAGAATGGTGGTCATTAACTTCATTTTAAGTCTTGGTAGCCCCTAACATAGTAGGCCCTAATTAAATATTTGTGTAATTTGTAAATTAAACCTTCCCTTTCTTTCCTCTGTATCCCTAGCCAGAATGAAAGGTAATATAACAAGTTTGGACAGACTAAGGAAAAGTTAAATTATGCACATAATAAATAAATCCCCCAGAGCAGGAATAGAAAATCTCTAGAATTGCAGCTAACAAGTGAAGCCTGAAACAACTTGGGGGGCTCAAGCTAAGCCTTTGCTGCCAGAGGTATCTGTGCTTAGCCATCATGAAGACTAGAGACACTCCTAACTTCTGTGCTTAGATGATTTAAATACCGTGAGACCTGTCAGATCTTGAAAATTTCTGATTAAAACAATCATAATACTTTCCTTAATTGCTCTTTTAAAATCACTCTTTTCGATAACACTATAGACTAAAACCTGTGAGAGTTTGATTTTTCCCTCTTTCTGGATGTAAACAATGAAATGGTTCCCAATCAGCATTCAACCAAGGGAACTGGGTAAAATTTTTTACTTCAACAACTTTCAATTCACCAATGTTTAACATGAAAATATATTAATACAGAATTTTTTTAAAAACCTCCCCTTCCCCAAAATCCAATCAGTGTCAAAATATTCTGATTCTGTAACTCATACCCACACATACCCTGAGGGTGCCGAATGAACCACATTGAAATCACAGTTGCTCTAAAGCTGGAAGGAGCTTGTGGGTCATTCTTACCTGGACCTGAGCCTGAGAAGTGAATGAGGTCACAGTTGTGTGATGGAACAAACCCTTTATGGATTCTTGATCTGACTGAAGCCCAGAAGTTGTAAAGTAGCACCACCTAGAAGTAGGTAAATATCCAGATTTTGTAGGAATCTACAAGGAGACCTTTTTTTTTTTTAATCTATCATCTCAGTGAGAGATTGAAGGTAGTTTTTTTAAAGTAATGATTATTTTAAGCCATGAGGATGATTTCACAGCACCTTTCAACTGCCTACATTGTCAAGCCTCTCCGGAGTTCCGAGCTCTGTGATAGGTTTCCAGATTTTGAGCACATGTAATTGAGTTGTTTAGAAGCAACAGTTTTCCAGAGTCTGAGGTAAAGACTTAGGAAAATTGACTGAACTCTAACCAAACATTCAGAGACTTTTTCTTCATGGTTTAATAGTGTATGATTGTCTGCTGTTCCTAAGTCAGCAACCCAGTTTTCTTGTCAGTGAACTACCTAATACACTCTATATATTAAAAAGATAATTAGAGGACTTCCCTGGTGGCGCAGTGGTTAAGAACTTGCCTGCCAGTGCAGGAGACATGGGTTCGAGCCCTGGGCCGGGAAGATCCCACATGCTGCAGAGCAACTAAGCCTGTGTGCCACAACTACTGAGCCTGCGCTCTAGAGCCTGCGAGCCACAACTACTGAGCCCATACGCCACAACTGCTTAAGCCCATGTGCTTAGAGCCCGTGCTCTGCAGCAAGAGAAGCCACCGCAATGAGAAGCCCATTCACCGCAACAAAGAGTAGCCCCTGCTCACCGCAACTAGAGAAAGCCTGCGACCCCAATGCAGCCAAAAATAAATAAATATAAATAAATAAATTGATATTAAAAAAGATAATTAGATAAGACCAACAATAAAAGGGAGAAGCCCTACCAACCCAGCTTCTGGTCCATAGGTTCTGATTCTTAAACTATGCAGAAGTAGAAAGGAAGGACTAGGGAGTCCTTTGTGGTTAATAGTCCATTCAGGGAGATCTAAGGTAGCAAAACAGCATTATATCCCACCCCTATTCTTATTTTTTAAAAAGACCAGTGGGTTCATAAGAACTGATAGGGCAGGGGTGGACCTCCCAGAAGGAAACCCTGGGAAAATCTACTTACTACCCAGCAGCTATCCAAGATATAAACAATTAGGTAAATATTTTGCAAATGCTATAACATTTTATTCTCTGTCAATTATGAGATGAAAAGCACATTTAAAAAATAAATTTTGTCTTTAAATAACTTTTTCTACATATTTGCAGAATGCTCTACCATTTATTTTTATATAGGATCAGAATGATACTATTTGCAGGAGGAGCAATGGCAAGAAGTTTCGCTTAGAGATCTTGGGATAGTAAAGGGACCCGTCCACTTGGCCTTCCAACTTTGCACATGCCTCTAACTTGCATTTGCACATATTTCCATTCCATGAGGCCCTGGACTTCAAACTCCAGGTCTCGAACTGGGAAAGTTGTAAAAGAATATAAACAAATTAATCTGTGATTTGATCCTTAACTGTATCTTCTGAATTCCAGACAGAGTTACTGGCCACATGGCAGTTTCTGATATTAAAGCAAAACTTAAACTGAATCCTTCAACAAAAATACCCAACTTCCATGGCAAGAGGTAAGTAATGAATTTATTAATGTGATCAATATATTAAGATAAAGAATTATTAAGGTGATGAATATATTAAATACTCATAAAGGCTATAATGAAACAAGTTAGAATGTTCTTCAAATATCTATTCTGTGATAAGATTAATTATAAAACAAAACATCTGAATTGAAGATAAAGATTTTTTTATGAAAAGAAAGATATATATATATATACTTTTTGATTAGAGAAACAAAGAGTTCTTCCTATTCTCCCAAATGAGAGGCTATTTTTGTGTGAGGGGACAGAATACCCCAGAAGAAGAAGGTTGTCAGAAGGCTAGAGGAGTTGTCAGTTACACATTAAGACATTTCAAGTGCCAGTTTAAAGGAGAAAAAACTCAGAGGATCATAAACCCCTAAGTGTCAGAATATAGAAAAAGAGTATGTAGCTCAAAAATGGCCAGTAAAATGAAATCTGATAAATCAGCTATGACTAACCTTGAGCTAAAATTGGGAAGGGAGGTTTGCCTGTGACATTAACAATAGCTTTTTCTCAACCTGATAACTACAAATTCCAATAAACAGTAGCCACTAGTGACTGAAAATGAAAGCCTGATGCAAATTTTATCAGATCATAAAAAGAAAAGCCTCTTTCCTCTCTCACAATTATCCATTTTCTTTGCCACTTTGAGAGTATTTCTCCTAGTGTCCTTGACTATGCCATTCTACAGGAATATATTACGGACTTTTTTATCAGGATGTGGGTAACACAACCTTGTAGCAGCCAAATTCCTTGATCTCATTGTTCCCTTACCCTTCATCACGAACTGTCTTTTGAAGTAGTGACTTCCTTGTCACTGAAAGTAGTCAAGCAAAGACTAGATAATACCACATGTAGAGGGAATTCCTACATGAGATGAGAGGCTAGACTGGGTCCATTCCAAATCTAAAGTTCTTTGAACCTTTGAAACACTGTAAAATAAAAAATCTATTTCCCATGTTTGATCCAAGATAAGATTTGAAATTCTGCCAAGAGTATGGTTTTTTAAACATAGCTAATAAAGAACTTGCATTGCCTGGGCTTCTACTTTCTTCTTGCTTCTTGAGAACTTCATATTTCTCCATCCACTACATCTTTTGTGTGTGTGTGTGTGATACGCGGGCCTCTCACTGTTGTGGCCTCTCCCGTTGCGGAGCACAGGCCCCGTACGCGCAGGCTCAGCGGCCATGGCTTACAGGCCCAGCCGCTCCACGGCATGTTGGATCTTCCCGGACCAGGGCACGAACCCGTGTCCCCTGCATCGGCAGGTGGACTCTCAACCACTGCGCCACCAGGGAAGCCCCACTGCATCTTTTATATCATGCAAAAGAAATCTGTTTATATTTAGAAATACAACAAATATAAAATAACCAATCTGAGTAAAGGCATCAAGTTGGTAATGAAAAGCAAACACTAGAAGATATCAATGATAGTAAAAGCTGAGAAAAATAAGACTAATTAGATCAAATTCCGTGTCAGAAAAATTGAGAATGGTGCATTTCACCTCCTATTTTACCAGGTCCTCTTTAAAAATAGGCTGAGTCTAGTAGACACTGTAGAGGATACTACATTCATAAACTATAATTTTTTTATTTAACTACCATGTTTAGTATTTCTTATAGTTTTACTTTTTTAATTGCTTCTTGTAAAAGCACAAAAACTAAGAGATGACATATTTCTTAAAACTTTTAGTTCTACTAGTATCAAAACTAAATGTATTTTAAATAAAATTAATCCATAAAATTATGATTATTATAAATTTACTATTAAATTACCATATTATAAGTAAACCCAGTTTTGCATAATACATTTTTATGTTCCTAAACTAATAAATTGCTGCAGATATATACAAAATATCCCCAAAGTATTAATATTTTCCTCTTTTTCCAGATTTTATTTTCCTGAGGAAATAAAAGGTCACCTAGGGTTCCAAACTTTCCAGAACTTTTCTCTCTTGATGAGAGATAGATAGATATGGTTGATATAGAGACATCGAGACAGAGAGAGAGAGAGAGGGAGAAAGAAAGAGATCGATCTACCGCTCTCGCTCTCTCATATTCTGGTAAAAATACAATTTAACAAAGTTGTAAAATAAATGTGAATACAAAATTTCATTGTAAGTATATTCACCATAAGATTATTTAAACTAGTTAAAAGTTTGAAACAACTTATATTTCTAACAATAGGAATAGTGTGAGGCTTATATTCTTCAACTTTGGCAACAAATAAACCTGGATTTGAATCCCAGGGCTTCCAGTTATTAGCTGTGTGACTCAGGACAAGTTATTTAATCCCTCTGAGCCTCAGTTTCCTCTTTTGTAAAATAGGAGAAATCAGATTTTTTAAGGGGATAAGGTTGATGGGCAAGTATAGGGGAGAGGTGGACCTCAGTGACCAACATCACTGTCCATCCTGTAGCTATTGGCAATTGACAGTAACAGGGCCCTTAGGTGGTGTGACTCTGGATATATTTTGATGTTTACAGTCACTCCAGTCAGCAGAAACTGATGAAGGGAACTAATATTTGCTGGTTTCAATAAGTATCTCTTTTCTCAGGGATAAAGATTTACCAGGACCGCTGCCAAGCCAATTACAGCACAAAGAAAGGAAGTTGAGCCCTTCACAAATGCGAGGTAATGAGACCCATCCCAAAATAAAAGCATAAACAAAAGCCCCTTAATATATCTTAGCATTTTTTTTTCTCTAAGGGAGATCTGGGATTTCAAAGGTTGTCTACAGTACTCTGTTATTTAAAAACAAAAAATATCTATATTTTATGATACAATGTCTAATTTGTGGGAAGGAAGGTGGATTACTTTTTTTAGTATTTATTTATTTTTTGGCTGTGCCAAGTCTTAGTTGCAGCACGTGGGATCTTCATTGTGGCAGGCGGGATCTTTAGTTGCAGCACGTGGGATCTTCATTGTGGCAGGCGGGATCTTTAGTTGCAGCATGTGGGATCTTTAGTTGTGGCATGCAGACTTCTTAGTTGCAGCATGCGGACTTCTTAGTTGCAGCATGAGGACTCTTAGTTGCCACATGCATGCAGGAACTAGTTCCCTGACCAGGGATCGAACCTGGGCCCCCTGCATTGGGAGCGTGAAGTCTTACCCACTGGACTACCAGGCAAGTCCTGGGGGATTACTTTCAAATAGACATCTTCAAGAATTTAGACAGTCCTGGCCAAATATTTTTATTCCAAGGAGAACTTGTGGTGTGGAGAAGAAAAAATATAAGGTCAAATAGAAATTAAGTAGCAAAGCAGTATCAACACAACTAAAGTCCCAGAATTTATCATAGAAAAAAATTATAATGATAAAATGAGCTACCCTCACTACAGTTCATTCATCCAAACAACAAATAATTACTTAAAGCCAACAGTGTACTAGGCGAAACACAGGTCAGACATGTTCCCTGCCCTAATAGGAAGTCTTACAAGGAAGACGGTTAAACCATGAATTTGTTGATTGAACCATTTAAATTACAACATGACACAAGTTATGATAGGGAAAGTATAGAGTTAAAGGAGCATAAAAGAAAGTGTCCTAACTTAGTCTCAGTAAGGATAGGAGGGAAGTCCCAGCGAAAGCTGAATAATGAGTAAATCAGACAAAGAGCACAGAAGGGAGTGTTCTGGGTAGAAAGAGTGGAATCTGCAAAGACCCAGAGAAAAGGGAAAACATGACACACTAGAAAAACTAAAAAAAAAAAAAAAAAAAATCAAGCGTGGCTGTGTTTGGGTTCTGAGAAGGTTAATGCTTCACCCCTCCAAGTTTGGAACCAACTAAGACATTCCTCCAAGAGACAGGAATCAAAAAAACACCTTTATTGCTGGGAAAGCTGGTTTGGGAAACACAAAAGATTGTCAGAATCAGAACTTCATTTTTCACTGTAAAACTGAACTAAATGCCTTAATAGTAACAGTTTATGGCTTTATACAACTTCAAGGTTTCTGAAGTACATTAATATACATTGGTGCTTTAGGGGTACCCACTATTTGTTTTAATCAGGTATTATACATACAGACATAGAAACAACTGTCCTGGAAGAAGTATTTTATTCTCAGAGATCCCTAAAAGTAAGAGACACAGCACACCATGAAGAGGGAAGCACCAGAGTCAGTCAAAAGACAAAGGGTAGAGGGAAGTGGGCAAGAGCCTTAGTTTGGTTTCTGCAGGAAGGAATAGACAAGGCAGGATAAGCAGGTTTAGGATTGGCTAGGTAAATCATTTCAGTGAGCTCTGGGTTTCAGGGCTGTCCCTAGTTGTCTGCCCTGCAGTGATTAGGACAGAGGAACAGTAGCCCAGAGTTTAAGAGCCTAAGAAAGTTGGTGACTGGGGATACGGTCTCTGGATTGGTTGGTTTGTATATATATGAAGAACATACTCACAGGCAAGTCTTTTACTATCGCTAGGAACTGGCTAGTTATGGCAGGGGCAGGCCCTCCAGGATCAGCAAGGCCCCAGATATCAAAGCATCAAATACAGAAACTAGAAAATGTGGTTGTCGTGAGGATTAAGCACTATGACAGGTTAATTTGTTCATTTTATAAATATTTATTGAACACCTCCAAATCCCCAACATCTGCTACCATCCTCACTCTCAATTGATATCCTTGCTTCCTGCCCCTTTATAATTGGAGAATTCTGATTCTGCAATCAGAATAGAACTTCCACAGACTCCCACTTCCATATCTACCCCCACCAACATCTGTACCCACAAACTCTGCCCTCCTCCCTCTTCCACAAATGAACTTTATACTTTTATCTAAAGTCAATCCTTCCATTGTGGACTAGATCACATCTCCTCTCTCAAATTCAAAGATACGACCAAAGAAACTGTGCCCCCCTCTCCAACACCAATTTTTTTCACTCTCTAGTATATCATTCCTGATCAAGCTCAGTCCTTGATCCTCTTCTCTTCTTCATCCCACTCACACATGTGGTGATCTCATCTAGCCTTAGGCTTTAAATACCTATATGCCAACAATTCCCAAATGTATATGTCCAGCCAGGTCTCTCTCCCCAGCTCCAGGCTCATATCTAACTGCCTACCTGACATCTCCAATTGTATGTCTAATAGACACCTCAAACTCAACATGTCAAAAACTGAACTCCTGGGAAATTCCCTGGCCGTCCAGTGGTTAGGACTCCACGCTGCCGCTGCCGGGGTCCCAGGTTCAGGGAACTAAGATTGTGCAAGCCACACGGCATGGCCAAGAAAAAAAAAAAAAAAAAAAATACAACTGAACTCCTGATATGTTCCTCTTACTCTTTTTTTTTTATTGTAGTAAAATATACATAACATAAAAATTACAATTTTTAAGAGTTCACACAGATCAGTGGCATTAAATATGTTCACAATGTCCTCTAACCGTCACTACCATCCACCTCCAGAACTTTTTCATCATCCCAAACTGAACCTCCAGACCCATTAACCAGTAACTCCCCATCCTCCCCTCCCCTCAGCCTCTTACTTTTAAACTTTGACCTACCCATAGCCTTCCCCATCTCAGATAATGATATTTCATCCTCCACTTGTTCTGGAAAAACTCTGGAGTCATCCTTGACTCTTTGTTCTCACCCTACCTCTAAATCCATCAGGAGGGACTTCTCTAGTGGCACAGTGGTTAACAATCCGCCTGCCAACGCAGGGGACACGGGTTTGAGCCCTGGTCAGGGAAGATCCCACATGCTGTGGAGCAACTAAGCCCGTGTGCCACAACTACTGAGACTGCGCTCTAGAGCCTGCAAGCCACAACTACTGAGCCCGCATGCCACAATTACTGAAGCCCACATGCCTAGAGCCCGTGCTCCACAGCAAGAGAAGCCACCAGAATGAGAAGCCCGCCCACCACAACGAAGAGTAGCCCCTGCTCGCGGCAACTAGAGAAAGCCTGCGTGCAGCAACAAAGACCCAATGCAGCCAAAAATATAAATAAATAAATAAATAAATGAAGAAATGTGTATTTTAAAAAATAAATAAATAAAATAAATCCATCAGGAAATCTCATTGGCTCTACCTTTAAAATATATCGAGATTTATACCACCTCTACTGCTACAACCCTGGTCTAAAGCACTGTTATTGCTCACCCACAATAGCCTCCTACCTGAGGCTAGTCTCCCTGCTTCTACCCAAATCCTTACAAAAGTCTGTTCTAACAATAGCCACAGTGATCCTGTTAAAATATAAGTCAGGTCGGGGAGAGGGAGGCGCTGACCTATGTAACTCTGAAAACAACATTTTGACTAGAAACTGTAAGACTGAACACAAAAGGAGCTATACATAAACAACACACAATATACTCTAATTAGTAAAGTTGTTTCTCATAGGGGTATACATTAACAATCCTGAAACTGTTGTACATGTATACGACAATTGAATAAATAAGTGACTCAATGGTGGATGGTGGGAGCCAGGTTTCTCTCTGTTGGAGTAGGAAGTTTCAGATAAACAAAGGGAGAAGGCTAAAGTGAAGCAGTGGAACTGGTTTAGAGTGAGACATTAGTGTGAACTCATGTTTAACTTAATGGATGCAGATGGATAGATCAAGAAATAATATGATATGTGTGTATACATGGGTTAGTATATGTGCATATATTTCCTAGCTCTGTTTGCTGAGAGGACTTAAAAGCACTGACACCCCCATAGCAACAAGCATACCCAGCACCCAAATCTTGACTTCCAATGTCAGTCTCCTATCAAAGAATCAGAGTTCCTTGGATAAATGGCTGATTCTAGGGCTTTGGCAGAGAATATACAAAATGAACCTGGAATATCTTGCAGTACCAGAAAGTAAGGAGATGCTCAAAATACAAAACGACAAGAGCATGTCAAGGAGATACAGAAATGAACCTGAAAGAGCTCACAACAGCCAAAGCTGGAACAGTTTGAACAACAAAAATAAACAGAATAGTATTGGATTATAACTCAAAGTATAAAATAAATATTGTTAAGCCCCTAGTGATAGAAATAAATGATTGAATTTTTTTTTTTTTCGCTGTGTTGGGTCTTCGTTGCTGCACATGGGCTTTCTCCAGTTGCATCAAGCAGGGGCTACTCTTGGTTGTGGTGCGTGGGCTTTTCATTACGGTGGCTTCTCTTGTTGTGGAGCTTGGGCTGTAGGCACACGGGCTTCAGTAGTTGTGGCATGTGGGCTCAGTAGTTGTGGTGCACGGGCTTAGCTGCTCCATGGCATGTGGGATCTTCCTGGACCAGGGCTCTAACCCGTGTGCCCTGCATTGGCAGGCGGATTCCTAACCACTGCACCACCAGGGAAGTCCCATGATTGAATTTTTTAAATGAAAAAGAGACAAACCTCTCTTACAAGACAATTCCAAATAACGTATGTAGATATTACCTCTTCCAGGAGGTAGAGCTTAATTCCCCATTCCCCTGAGCCCTCTGTCCCTTGAGTCTGGACAACCTTTAGTAACTTGCTTCCAAAGAGTAGAATATGAAAAAGGAAGGAAGGAAGTTTACAGTGGAAAAATCTGACGAACACTACCTCAGCCAGTTAATCAAGGTTGCCATCACCAGTGATAAGTCATGTTGATAGCCTTAATAAATGATAATAACACCACTTCAGTTCTGTGGTCTTCCTCCCCAAAACCCATAATCTCAGGCTAACCATGAGAAGAACATCAGAAAAACCCAAATTGAAGGACTTCTACAAAGTACCTGAACAACACTCCTCAAAACTGACAAGGTTGGACTTCCCTGCTGGTGCAGTGGCTAAGAATCCTCCTACCAATGCAGGGAACACAGATTAGATCCCTGGTCCGGGAAGATCCTACATGCCACGGAGCAACTAAGCCCACGAGCCATAACTACTGAGCCTGTGCGCCACTACTACTGAAGCCCGCGCACCTAGAGCCCGTGCTCCGCAACAAGAGAAGCCACCACAATGAGAAGCCCGCGCACTTCAAGGAAGAGTAGCCCCCGATGGCTGCAACTAGAGAAAGCACACGCGCAGCAACGAAGACCCAACCCAGCCAAAAAAACGAAAAACAAACAAACAAAAACACTTCCTTGCTGGCTGTCAGCCAGGAGCCTCTCTCAGACCTTTAAGGCTGCCTGCATTCCACATCACATGCCCTCTCCATCTTCAAACCAGCAACAATGAGTCAAGTCCTTCTCCTGCTTTGAATCTCTCACTTCATCTGCCACATCTCTCTTGTTTCATAAGGGACCCATTCAGATAATCCAGGGTAATCTACCTTAATGACATCTGCAAAATCCCTTTTGTCATGTAAAGTAATACATTCACAGGTTCCAGGAATTAGGGTATGAACATCTTTCAAGAGCCATTTTGCCTATATATTTGCTTTTCCACCAATTAGTTTATTCTAGTTCAAATCTCATGGAAGGACACTGTCCTTTATAAGAAATGTCTACTAAATACCCAAATTTCTCTAGTTTTTCAGAACATGACCTCCAATCAACGGTAATATCTGTTCTAGTTCCATAAGAATATGTATTTATTCCTGTCCTAACCTAATTCCATTTCCCCAGCCTTCCAAGATGCCTACAACTTCTTTAACAAGGATAAAACTGGCTGTATTGATTTACATGGAATGATGCGCACTTTAGCTAAATTGGGAGTGAATCTAACCAAGCATGATGTCTGTAATGAACTAAGATGTGCTGATATTGATCGTGAGTACTTTGTCATTATTTTTTTCATAAAAAATTTTTATAAATATATATTTTTTCTCAGACTATATAAACATGAGAAGTAAACCTCATTCATTTGCCAAAAGCACATATATGTGTTTCTCTTTAAAGTTATCGGTATACAAGTTATGAAATCAAATTAATGCTACAAAATGGGCTAGTCTTTGAAAAAGCCTGTGTGGAAATGAAAAGTGACTGTCGTATTTAATATCAAATTCAGATTACTTGTCCTAATGTACATTTTGGAGGGTGCCTTGAAATAACAGATACAAAGGCATTGGCAATTTCAAAAATAACCTGTTACTATTACCCAAAAACTGGCTTCACCTCTTGGTGGGTGTTGAGGCAAAAGACACAACCAAGCCAAAGAGCAGAAGGAAGGATTTATTACTTGCAACAAGTAAGGAGAACGCTGGAGATCTTTCCCAAAGCAGTGTCTCCCCAGACAGCAAAAATGGGAAGGTTTTAAGCTAAGGGTGCATGCATATTCATGAAGGGGCTGGAGCAGAGGAGAATTCAGCATAGATTTGGGGCAAAGGTCGACAGAGTCCAGGCTCTAGTTGATTGGGGTTATGAGAGTCAGCAAAGGTCAGCAGCATCATTCCTTAGGCTCTAGGTATTCTGGTAAAGGTTGAGTGCTCAAGGGGGGTTGGATCCTGCAAAACAGCTCAGGAATGTGCTTCAGGCTAATCTCAACTTTCAAAACAGAACTGGGAGTCTTTACAACTGGTATGTTGTTTCCAATATGGTTAAGTTATTTTCCTGGCCTGGTAATACCAGTTTGTTCTTACATTCTTTGTTCCTTTCAAATCATTAACTATGAGGCGTATTCTTCTGCAAGGGCAAGCACTGTGGCCAGGCTTAGATGACAAAATGGCTTAGGCCTAAAATGGCTTCTCTTATGTCAAGAAAGTTATGCCTAGTTTTCTTCCTCCGGGACCCCCTACCCTATCTGCCTACATTGCCAAGGAAATCCAAGCCCTTTGTTTCTGTTTGAATCATTTTAGTACAGATCTTCCTTCCATCATTAGAGCCCACCTATATTGAATCTTAAATGCCACAGCATTTTTATTGATATTTTTAAAGCATATAGGTAATGTTTTCTTTGAATATACTGGTTTTTTTTGTTTGTTTGTTTTTTGCGGTACGCGGGCCTCTCACTGCTGTGGCCTCTCCCGCTGCGGAGCACAGGCTCCGGACGCGCAGGCTCAGCGGCCATGGCTCACAGGCCCAGCCGCTCCGCGGCATGTGGGATCTTCCCGGACCGGGGCACGAACCCGCGTCCCCTGCATCAGCAGGCAGACTCTCAACCACTGCGCCACCAGGGAAGCCCTGAATATACTGATTTAGTGACTAGTAGCCCAAGCTGGTATGTTGTGTGGAATATATATTCAGCACAGTACCTCATCTCACCTCTCCTCACCCACCTGCCAGTGCCCCATTCAATCAGCAGCATCCCATGTGTGTCAGTCACCATTTAATTAAAGTGTCACTTGTTTCCACTAACTCTACCCAAATTTTTATTCTTTCATTGAAACACAAACACTCTAATAGCACTCGCTATCCTTTAATTTTAGTGGAAACAGGGTAAAACTCTGGCATATTCTAATAATAGAAATATAGAGGTGGGAGTGAAGTGGGAAGGTAAATATATCCTTGTTCTGAGCTTTAGATCTCTGTTGCAGGAGATGGGAAGGTGAATTTCTCAGACTTTATAAAGGTGCTAACAGATAACAACCGCTTCCTGAAGGCTGTGGGTGAGTAGAAATATTGCTGAATAGATGGCAGATGGTTAGTTGCAATTCATGGCACTGTAAAGATTATTCATTTAGGTCTCCAATCAGGAAGGTGTAGTCTGGGATGTGATTTACTTTTGTACTGCTTCTCTAAAACAAAATTTGCTAAGGAAATTGATACAGTTTTAGAATTTTAACTTAAATGCATCAAGTCCTTCTGCAGAAGACGCTGCTTTTTGGACTCCAATGAGAACACTCAGGCAGTGGTGTAGAAAATTTTGGTCACCTTTTATAGTACTTTAATTCTTTACCAGTACCTGTGCTACTTTGGGAGGTACTCCTCCTACAGAAGAAAAATTGTCTTTTTAGAAAAAGAAAAATTCTCTCTCTCTCTCAGGCAAATTTGAGTATAGATAATTCACTGTTCCTGAAAAATATCTTCCTCACCCTGGTGAAGCCTCTGCCCTCAGTGTGAGGGCTGGAGAGTCTGCTGGAGGTTCGAGAGCATGTTTTCACACAAGGTTATAATGAAGTGGAGGTACTCAAATTATTGTTGTTAGTCCTCTAACGGTTTGTTTATGAGTTTAACAAGCTGCCTTGGAAAATCTAACCCTATTCATATCATGTCTTCTAGGATAAATGCATTCCAAATTCCAAATATTGTATACAGTTTTGAAAAATACATCCTTTCATAAGCTATGAACTGTTTTAGTATAAACAGAAGTTACTGTTTCAAGTATCACTATAGTAACAAGGGTTTGCCTGCACACCAGAAGTATGTATATCAACAATTCCTTTACATAGAAGAACAGAACAATAGTCCTTAACACATAATTCATGTTTATGTTAAATGTATTACTGTATTTACTTAGAAGTCACTGAACTAAAAGTATTTCATTTAAAATTCCATGATTATTTTGTCTGTTCAGTAATTAAAATGACCTTTTTACCAAATAGAACAGACTTCGAATGTTTTTCTATAATTTTGTAGTTCTTGACTTGGTATTAATACTGTATATACAGTAAAACAATTTAATCCTTTTTATGATAGATTTTTTTTCAGAAGGCATTTTGAATTTTTTTTTTCCCTCCATAGTTCCAGAAACGGAGAGCTGTTTAGATTTAGCTGGCAACCCAGGGATCCTATTGTTTGAAATCCTATCAAAGCTTGTAGAGACTTCAGCCTTACCCAGAAAGGCTCTAATGGAAATAGTAAGGTAGGTGGCAAAGAAAGAACAAAAACGACCTTCTCGGCAGCATTTATGAGGATATTAACAAGGCAGCCACCTCTCCCAAACATCCTACTCCACGGATCTGCTCCAAAACGGAGGAGAAGGTGTATAGGCAAATAAATAGTCATGTGCCACAATAAGACAGCCAAAAGTTCAGCTTCTCCTACCCTAGGCTAGAGAATCCCAGAGGAACGAGACTTTTCCAGGAATGATTTTGGGTGAGCTTGGAAATCTAGTTTGAATACAAGATACTCCCATTCACACTGGATCTACCAGGGGCTGTCAAAAGGTCCGTTGGGATGAGGTACAGCAATTTCATACTTCCCAAAGTAGTCTTTGGACTGGACCAGAGCCAGAATTAGACTTGAGAATAGAGGATAAGGAAACATTCTCACACCCAAATGTGTTTATTCCAGCAAATATCACAAAAGATACATTTCCTCAATCTATGTCTATCATTGTATTACAAAAATTAAATGTTTCTGTTATCAATCTTTTCAACTCTTACTCTCTCAAAGCATTCTACTATCCCACTTAGAGAGACTTAAAAATACAGAATGCCACCAACAATGTAAAATATCCTTCTGCTGCTCAACAGGTAATCTCTTTATACTATCCTACACCTCGGTCAGATGTGGAACAGAGGGTGCACAACATTCTACATTTCATTCCAAGTCAAATACATTTATTAAATGCCTGCTCTTGGTACACAAATTTGGCACATTCCTTAACCATTCAGCCTCAGTTTCCTCATCTATAAAATGAGAATAATAATACCCATAACACAATTACAGGGAAATTGTGAGATGTGATAGTGCAGGTAAAGTGCTCAGTAAATCATAAGAGCTCAATAAATGTTAGCTATTATTATTATGTGAAAGTAACTAGAATAAGCATAGAATACACACGTTATTTACTTTAATCCTCACCTACTGATATGCCCTATCATCCCCACTTTACCGATTAAAAAAGCTAAAGCACAGGTCAGTTAAGTAACCTGCCCAAAGGGGTAGGGGTGCCTAGATTTTAGCACAAACTGTCTGGTTCCAGAAACCATGCTCTTTTCCACCTCCTTGTATTGCGGCTTATATCCAGTAAGTGCTCAGGAAATGTTAGCAGATGTTGGTGTTTTTATTGTTATTATGGTTGTGGTAGTTACTTATCATATACCTGGTTCCTAAGGAGATCAGAAGTATTTAATAGGTGACATTTGCATTTAAGGAGCTTAAAATATAAATGGAAAGAAGGGACTTCCCTGGTGGCACAGTGGTTAAGGATCCTCCTGCCAATGCAGCGGACAGGAGTTCGATCCCTGGTCCAGGAAGATCCCACATGCTGCGGAGCAGCAAAGCCCATGAGCCACAACTACTGAGCCTGTGCTCTAGAGCCCACAAGCCGCAACTACTGAAGCCTGCGTACCTAGAGCCTGTGATCCACGAAAAGAGAAGCCACCACAATGAGAAGCCCGCGCATCACAACGAAGAGTAGCCCCCACTCTCTGCAACTAGAGAAAGCTCATATGCAGCAACAAAGACCCAATGCAGCCAAATAAATAATTAATTAATTAATTTTTAAAAATCTTCCAACAAACAAAAGTCCAGGACGAGATGGCTTCACAGGTGAATTCTATCACACATTTAGAGAAGAGCTAACAACCATCCTTCTCCAAAGGATCTTCCAAAAACCTGCAGAGGAAGGAACCATCCCAAACTTATTCTACAAGGCCACCATCACCCTTATACCAAAACCAGACAGAGATACTACAAAAAAAGAAAATTACAGACCAGTATCACTGATGAATATAGATGCAAAAATCCTCAACAAAATACTAGCAAACAGAATCCAACAACACATTAAAAGGATCATACACCATGATCAAGTGGGATTTATCCCAGGGATGCAAGGATTCTTCAATATACGCAAATCAATCAATGTGATACACCATATTAACAAAGTGAAGAATAAAAAACATATGATCATCTCAATAGATGCAGAAAAATCTTTTGACAAAATTCAACACCCATTTATGATAAAAATTCTCCAGAAAGTGGGCATAGAGGGAACCTACCTCAACATCATAAAGGCCATATACGACAAACCCACAGCAAACATCATTCTCAATGGTGAAAAACTGAAAGCATTTCCTCTAAGATCAGGAACAAGACAAGGATGTCTACTCTTGCCACTATTATTCAACATAGTTTTGGAAGTCCTAGCCACAGCAATCAGAGAAGAAAAAGAAATAAAAGGAATACAAATTGGAAAAGAAGTAAAACTGTCACTGTTTGCAGGTAACATGATACTATACACAGAGAATCCTAAAGATGCCACCAGAAAACTACTAGAGCTGATCAATGATTTTGGTAAAGTTGCAGGATGCAAAATTAATGCACAGAAATCTCTTGCATTCCTATACACTAAAAACGAAAGATCAGAAAGAGAAATTAAGGGAATAATCCCATTTACCACTGCATCAAAAAGAATAAAATACCTAGGAATAAACCTACCTAAGGAGGTAAAAGACCTGTACTCAGAAAACTATAAGACACTGATGAAAGAAATTAAAGGTGACACAAACAGATGGAGAGATATACCATGTTCTTGGATTGGAAGAATCAGTATTGTGAAAATGACTATACTACCCAAAGCAGTCTATAGATTCAATGCAATCCCTGTCAAATTACCAGTGGCATTTTTTACAGAACTAGAATAAAAATCTTAAAATTTGTATGGAGACACAAAAGACCCCAAATAGCCAAAGCAGTCTTGAGGGGAAAAAAATGGAGCTGGAGGAATCAGACTGCCTGACTTCAGACTATACTACCAAGCTACAGTAATCAAGATGATATGGTACTGGCACAAAAACAGAAGTATAGGTCAATGGGACAGGATAGAAAGCCCAGAGATAAACCCACACACCTATGGTCAACGAATCTACGACAAAGGAGGCAAGGATATACAATGGAGAAAAGACAGTCTCTTCAATAAGTGGTGCTGGGATAACTGGACAGCTACATGTAAAAGAATGAAATTAGAACACTCCCTAAAACCATACACAAAAATAAACTCAAAATGGGTTAAAGACCTAAACATAAGACCAGACACTATAAAACTCTTGGAGGAAAACATATTCAGAACACTCTATGACATAAATCACAGCAAGATCTTTTTTCACCCACCTCCAAGAGTAATGGAAATAAGAACAAAAATAAACAAATGGGACCTAATGAAACTTAAAAGCTTTTGAACAGCAAAGGAAACTACAAACAAGATGAAAAGACAACCCTCAGAATGGGAGAAAATATTTGCAAATGAATCAATGGACAAAGGATTAATCTCCAAAATATATAAACAGTTCATGCAGCTCAATATTAAAAAAAAAAAACACAACCCAATCCAAAAATGGGCAGAAGACCTAAATAGACGTTTTTCCAAAGAAGACATACAGATGGCCAAGAGGCACATGAAAAGATGCTCAACATCGCTAATTATTAGAGAAATGCGAATCAAAACTACAGTAAATTATCACCTCACACCGGTCAGAATGGCCATCATCAAAAAGTCTACAAACAATAAATGCTGGAGAGGGTGTGGGGAAAAAGGAACCCTCCTATACTGCTGGTGGGAATGTAAACTGATACAGCCACTATGGAGAACAGTATGGAGGTTCCTAAAGAAACTAAAAACAGAGCTACCATATGACCCAGCAATCCCACTCCTGGGCATATATCCAGAGAAAAACATGGTTCAAAAAGATACATGCACCCCAGTGTTCATTGCAGCGCTATTTACAATAGCCAAGACATAGAAGCAACCTAACATGGATCATAATTGATAGGTATTTTTCTAGACAGGACTGGGAAATCTTGGGGAAGAGGAAGGAAGGCAAAGCCCAGGGACTGCATATATAAAGTAATTAAATGGCCTGTGGAAAATATCAGTAGATGTTCTATAAATGTCACAGAAACAAGCCCTCAATAAATAATATTGAATGAATATACAAATTAAAATGAATGCATTCAGCATATATAACTTGCAATTTGACTTTTTTTTCTTTCTGTCCAACACTCAGGCACTTTTTTTCAGTAGGACTTTAGCACTTTTTAACCACCTCTGAATTACTTTTTTTTTTCCTAGCTATTTCCGAAGAAAATTCCAGGAAACCACCTCGGAAATGGTGTGGAGCCCTTATGCTACACGTTATGGAAAAAGGAGATTTAAGCCAGACATATGCACACCTCCAAGCTCAAGCACAGCCGCCTTTGCTAATGCTGCCCGGATTGCAATAACGAAAGAAAAGGATTTATTTAAATTTCTTGAAGAGCTCAAGAGTAAGAGCCATTTGTCCTCTCCCCACTGTTGTAAAGGATTTATTTGTATATTATTGGTCAGAATTAAATACTAAATGCCAAGTGCTTTAAGAGTAAGGCCACAGCCTATTCTGAGTGTCTGGTCTCTGTCACACAGATATCATTTGAAAGCAAATGTACCTGAATCCCCAGACACCTGTATGAAGCTGAAAGTCTGTGGATGCGTGGGTGGTAGGAGCAGGAGAGTGAAGAAGGGGTGGCATGGCCTCTGAGGAGATGAATAGACAAAGAGCAAAATAGGTACCACATGTATGTCTTTTATGTGAATTTCTTCTTACATTATTTGTGATACCAGTTTTTATCTTCTTAGGATGCAATCGTCCTTCAGATAGCCCATATTCAAAAATACCCGTCTTTCCGCTGTTTCCTAATGTGGATGGGGTGGTGATGGGAAAGCCATTCAAAGACATACAGAAATTAGAAATGCTAAGGAGAACGGAACCTCTGAATTTCTTTGAGAACTATTTTTTCCATAAAAAAGACTGGAAAACACAGGTGAGATTTATATTACATCATATCAGTTAAATACTTAGGTTTTCAAGTTCTAACTTAACAGAACTAGTAATGTGCTTTTTAATGACAAATATTTTCAGTCATGATATTTCAAACCAGATTCCATAGCCATGTTCCTAAATTTAAAGCCCAGGTATAAATATTTCATTTAATTTCAACAAATAGTTAAACTTACTAAAAATACATAATATTATCATTCTAATCTAGTCCATTACAACATCTAATCTAATATACAATAAATGTCAATTACAAACCAAGAAATGGAAGTTTCAGAATGAAAGTAACTGAGCTAACATGAACACTACCCCACCCAAGCTACTCACTCACCATGCCCAACCCATCACACAGACTCAAAAATACCAAATGAAATAAAGTGACATATAAAAATGCATTCAAAAGAAAAGGACCCCTTTGTTTCAGAAAGAAGAGAGAACCTAAGGCTAGAATGGTGTGTTCATAAATGACCCTGTGAGTGGCTGAGGGAGAGGTGAGAGGTGAAGCCCTCATGGGGCTTCACATAGATCTGGATCCTTCATATGGATCTAGACCCTGATGGCTAGGGGTTGGGGTTTTTGTTTTTATTTCCCAGTGGGAATGAATATTTATTTGTTTGTTTATTTATTTATTTATTTTTATGTCTTTTTTTTAACATCTTTATTGGAGTATAGCTGGTTTACAATGGTGTGTTAGTTTCTGCTTTATAACAAAGTGAATCAGTTATACATATACATCTGTCCCCATATCTCTTCCCTCTTGCATCTCCCTCCCTCCCACCCTCCCTAAGGGGTTGGGGTTTTGATAACTGTTCAGGGTCAGGAGATATGGACCCTGTAGCTGAGCAGCTAGGACTGAAACCTCTACAAAACCAGAATCTGGATGGGCTGCGCTTTTAGTGAAAGGAGGAGTCCCCTGGCGCAACACAAACAACCACCAGTTAGAACCAGTTAGAAGACATAAGAAGATAAAATGACTTCATTTAAAATAGTAAGAGAAGAGATAAAACTCCTAGAGATTACTTAGGGAATATAAAATATCTGTATAAAGAAATGGTTAAGATGCTCCTAAAGGACCCAGAAGAAAATGTGAACAAACAGAAAGGCAGACCATGTTCTCAATTTACAATATTTGACATCATAAAGATGTTGTTCTTTCTTGCTTGATCTATAACTTTAGTGTGATTTTTTGAATTTACCCAAAGGATTTTTATAACTAAATAATCTGGTTCATACACAAAAAATAAGAACAGTCAGAATAATCTGAAAGAAAAACTTAATGAACACAGGGAGTAATTTTACTAAATATTAAGGCATATTTAAAAGTCTCAATAATTAAAATAGTGGAGCTATTGTCAAATTAATAGGTCCAAAGAACAAAATATAAAATCCAAAAATAGATAAAAATATACAGAGAATTTTAATTTTTAAAAAATGTGACATTTCTGGAACTTCCCTGGTGGCACAGTGGTTAAGAAGCCGCCTGCCAATGCAGGGGACATAGGTTCGTGCCCTGGTCGGGGAAGATCCCACATGCCACAGAGCAACTAAGCCCGTGCGCCACAACTACTGAGCCTGCGTTCTAGAGCCCGCGAGCCACAACTACTGAGCCTGCATGCCACAACTACTGAAGCCCATGCGCCTAGAGCCCATGCTCCGCAACAAGAGAAGCCACCGCAATGAGAAGCCCACGCACCGCAACGAAGAGTAGCCCCTGCTTGCTGGAACTAGAGGAAGCCCATACGCAGCAACAAAGACCCAAAGCAGCCAAAAATAAATAAATTAAATAAATCAAATCAAAAAAAAAGTGACATTTCAATACAACATGGAAAAGATAGATTGTTCAATAAACAATGTACTAGGTAGCCATCTGAGAAAAAAATTGAGATGCATAAATTACACCTTCCACAAATTCCAAATGGATCAGGGATATATAGGTAAAAGGAAAAAATGGAAAGAGGAAGAGAATAAAAGAAATCTTTAAAATACTGAAACTCTGGGAAGGCCTTCCTAACAATGACACAAAAGTAATTTTTAATAGAAAGATATTAATTCAAGTACTTCAAGATCAAAAATCCCTACATGGCCAAAAAAGTCACATTTGCAACACATAACACAAAGAGCTAACTACTCTAATATATCAAAGAGCTTCAAATTGATTAGAAAAAACTAACCTATATAAAAATGAGCAAAGGATATGAACAGTTTTCAGAAACATGAAAAGATATTTAATCTCACTCTTCATAAAAGATCCAAATTAAACCTACCCTGAGATATTATCTTTCCATATTAGATTGCCCAAGACCAAAATGCTGAAAAACACATGGGGCACTCCTAAATTGTAGATACGAGTTTAAATTGATTCAACCTCTACAGAGGAAATTTGGTAATATTTACCAAAATGACAGACCTCGTTCCTTTTGACTATAGGGGAGGTACAATTTCTCCTCTATCCTCTTAAGGTCTTAAGGTTTTTGGCAGGGCCTGAGAATTAAGTTGAGATAAGACAGTTAAAATGGAGAAAAGCAAACACATTTTATTAAATTTTACATGTACCTGGGAGAATGAAGACCCAAAGAAGCAATTAGAATTGAACGCTTATGTACTGAAATGGACAGAGTAGTAAATTAGGAAAAAGTGTCCAGACAAAGAGGCTTGGCTAGGGTAGTTAAGTGAGTGAAGAAGTGAATAGGAAGATAAGGGTTAGTTTAATAAGGTATGTTAAGAGTAACTGCATAAGAATAAAATACTTTTCTAAAATCATAAAAAATTCCCTGGCAGTCCGGTGGTTAGGACTCCATGCTCTCACTGCTGAGGGTCTGGGTTAAATCCCTGGTTGGGGGACTAATATCCCACATCCCACAAGCTGCACAGTGTGGCCAAAAAATAAATAAGAATGTAAAAAATCATAAAAAACAGAATAAAAAAATTTGTACAGCTTTCTCTTTGCCTTGAATCCTTGTCCCTAATGATATGAATGTTACTTTCCTCCTGGTATAGGGAGGACATCTTCCATATGGGGGGTTTATCTCCTGTATTTAGGGAAAAAAAAGGAGAACTCAGTGTACCCTTCTTACACCTGCTGTTTTTCAAGTGCCTTTAGCTCAAAATAATCCTATGCCAAAGTGGCATATTCTGTCACCTTCATGACCTGGCAATTCCACTCCTGGGATACCACCTAAGATACACAGATATCCTTGCACATATTCCAAATGCCACCCATAAAAGGGTAATTCATTACAGGGTCATTTCTGCTAGCAAAAGATTGGTGGGGGTTGGGGGGGGAGACTAAATTACCATTAATAGGGACTAGTTAAGTTAGGCTCCAAACACACAGTGAAATGTTCTGCAGCCATGTTAATGACTAAGAAACTCTTTGTGCAATGATGTGAAAGATCTCCAAATGGAAGAAGCAAGATACAAGGCAGTATGAATAGTACACAACTATTTGTGTAAAAGGAGGAAAAGTCAATATGAAATACGGACATTTTTTTCTTGTAAAATGGGCTGGAAGGAAACACAAGAAATTATGACATTGGTTGCCTGTAGAAAGGGAAACTAGGGGGTTGGGAGAGAAAAGTGCCAGGGAGATCGCAGTGTATACTCACCATACTTTCAGAATTTTGAACCATGTGCATGTTTTACCCTCTAAAAAAACCCTGAAATAAAAAAGAAGTACTGGGCTTCCCTGGTGGTGCAGTGGTTGAGGGTCCACCTGCCGATGCAGGGGACACGGGTTCGTGCCCCGGTCCAGGAGGATCCCACATGCCGCGGAGCGGCTGGGCCCGTGAGCCATGGCCGCTGAACCTGCGCGTCCGGAGCCTGTGCCCGGCAACGGGAGAGGCCACAACAGTGAGAGGCCCGCGTACCACAAAAAAAAAAAAAAAAAGAAGTACTGGTTTGAAGAATATTAGACAATAAGAACTAAAATAGTATACCATGGTAACATGGAAGATGAGGAGGGCAGTGCCCAGAATTAAAGCTTTCTAAATTCCTTTTATTGTTTGGGGAGAGGCTTATGATATTGATTAAATCTATAATTTGTTACATTAATTTTAAGTATTAAAAATGTGAAGACAATCACTAAAAGCTAAAATGAATAACAAAACAGTAGAGGAAGAAAAAAATAAGAAAAAAGAGAAACATGAGAAAATAGAAAGTGCAAAACAAAACAGGCAGAAAATCCAAATATATCAGTAATCACAATAAAAGATTAAACACACCAGTTTAAAAAAATAAAAGGGAAGGAAGGGAGGGAGGGAGGAAGGGAGGGAGGGAGGGAGGGAGGAAGGAAGAAAGGATCATTTTCAAATTAAAAAAGATTCTGATTTTTTAAAAACTAATTTTAAGATATATGTTCTTTAAGGGAGACACCTAAATTATTACACAGAAACTTCAAAGGGACAGAAGAAGATATATCAGGCAAATACAAATCAAAATAAGTTGTTATCCATACATTAGTGTGGGGAAAAGAAAATTTAAGGAAAATATAACTAAAGATAAAGATGCTATTTAATGATTTTTAAAAATCATCAGGAGAATCTTAACAATAAAAGAAACAAACCGATAAAACAGACACAGATTCACATAGAACAAACTAGTGGTTACCAGAGGGGAGAAGGATGAGGACAGGGGCAAAATAGGTGAAGGAGATTAAGAGGTACAAACTACCAGATATAAAATAAATAAGTTACAAGGATGTAATGTACAATACAGGGAATATAGTTAATATTTTATAATAACTTTGTATGGAGTGTAATCTATTAAAATATTGAATTATTGTTTGTACCCTTGAAACTAATATAATATTGTAAGTCAACTATACTTCAATTTAAAAATTTTTTAATAAAATAAAAATACATATTTTTAAATTTTTATTATTTTTAATTTAATTTTTTATTTTGGCTGCACCACACAGCATGCGGGATCTTATCTCCCCAACCAGGGATCCAACCCATGCCCCCTGCAGTGGAAGCGTGGATTCTTAACCACTGGACCTCCAGGGGAGTCCCTTTTCTTTTTGGAAAAAAAATTTTAAATCATGAGGAAGATATAACTATTCTGAATCTGTACACACCTAGCAAATTAACAGATAAGGTGATAATTAACAGAATAAGGATTGGCTTTAGACTTTTTTTTTTTTTTCGGTATGCGGGTCTCTCACTGTTGTGGCCTCTCCCGTTGTGGAGCACAGGCTCCGGACGCGCAGGCTCAGCAGCCATGGCTCACGGGCCCAGCCACTCCGCGGCATGTGGGATCTTCCCGGACTGGGGCATGAACCCGTGTCCCCTGCATCGGCAGGCGGACTCTCAACCACTGCGCCACCAGGGAAGCCCTGGCTTTAGACTTTTTTTTTTTTTTTTTTTGGCTTTAGACTTTTTAAGGCACTATACATGGTAAAAATAAATACCAAATGAATAAGCAAATCCATAAGTACAGTAGGAGATTTTTATGCATCTTCAGAAACTGATAATGCAAAGGAGCGGTTGGGGGGATCAAATCCTCTTACAAAAATTTAAGTTTAACAGAAACATGAAACTATAGCTTGATGTAGAATCAGAGTCTAGAAAAAGTTGTTTCAGGACATAAGAGATGAGCACAATTTGTAGCCAGGAGGAAAAACCCTTAGAACTCCAAGGTTCTCAATCTTGGCTGCAAAACAGAACTACCAGGGAGAGCTTTTAAAATCCTGGTGCCCAGGCCACAACCCTGTCCAGTTAAATCAGATCTCTGGGAACGGGGCCCAGGGCTCAGTATTTTTTAAAGTTCCAACATGCAGCCAAAGCTGAACACCACTGCTCAAAGAGAAGAGAAACTAAAGATGTTTGAAGATGTAGGAGAGGGGCAAGACTGGCTACATAACTTGCTAGGCCCAGTGCAAAATGAAAATGTAGGGCCCCTTGTCCAAAAATAATTAAGAATTTAAAGACAGCAACAGGGACTTCCCTTGTGGTCCAGTGTCTAAGACCACGCTCCCAATGCAGGGGGCCCAGGTTCAATCCCTGGTCAGGGAACTAGATCCCACATGCCGCAACTAAGAGTCCGCATGCTGCAAATAAAGATCCCGCATGCCACAACTAAGACCCAGTGCAGCCAAATAAATAAATAAATATTTTTTAAAAAAATAAAAATAAAGACAGCAACGATAAAACATTAAACCAAACTTAGGACCCTTCTAAGTATAAGGTCCTGTGTAACTGCACAGATCACACACCCATGAAGCCAGCCCCGGAAAGAGGAAAATTGAAGGGATAAGGTATAGGAGGAGACCTTGGGAATTAAGAAAAACTCTCAGATATAAGAGGGAAGGAGGGAAAAAATGGGTTAAAGGATGGAGAAATCATAAGGTGGAAAGAAGAGCTGAAAGAATTCATATTAGGGGAATTCCCTGGCGGTCCAGTAGTTAGGATGCTGCGCTTTCAACTGCCAAGGGCCTGGGTTCCACCCCTGGTTGGGGAACTAAGATCCCACAAGCCAGTGCAGCGCAGCTAAGGGAGTTTGAAGGTCTGGTTTTCCAGCAGCCGCTATGAGGACTGTAAGAGAGTTTACAGCAAATGAAGAAAAGTAATGTCAAGCAATACTGAGGGCCTGGATGACACTGGGTCATACACATTTTCAAAGAAAGCAATCTGCATATTTACATGATTTCCACCAACATTGTTCAGTAGCCCAGGAACAGTAAAAAATAACAGATGGCTGGTTCCCTGTGAGAATTTTGGGAGTAGTATATGTTGTACTTTGTGGAGGGCACATTCATTTTTAGTGCTTTGGAAGTTTGGGTGAGGATGGAGTTGACTCCTCTCTACCCTCCATATCCATCCCCAACATAAACCATCCTGTGGTCTATACTCCTCTTATGAGTAAGCTTCACTATTAAGAAAGAGAGTTTGCTAGATGCCCATTTACGCATGGCACTATACCAGGTACCCCAAAACAACTGACAAGTGCTGTAGAAATAACCTTGTAAATCATATACACACCCTTTCATAATACAATACACTTCTGTGTATTTTTGTCTTTGTTATATAATTCAACTAAAATATATTACTAACCTTCCTTTTTAAATGTTCATAAAGGCAGCAAATACAAAGTCTATCGACCGTGCCTCAGGCTACCCAACTGACATCCTCGCCATCGACCAAATACTCAAGAAAAAGCAGAATTGGACAGTGGCTGATGCAGCTGCTATTAAACAGCATGTGAGTATTCTCTGTTGAATACCTTCAGAGAAACCACTGACAGCTATGTCTTTAAAATAAGACCAGATCATTTCTTATTTTCATCCATTGTAATGATATTTCTTGCTCTATAATCAAATGGGTTCAAGTGTTAACTGTTATAATTCATCCTGCTAATCACCTATGGAGTCATACCCAGCATCATTTCTGGGACATTCATTTGTTTCATGCTGGAAATAGCAACTAATTAAGGCAGTAAACCAACGGTCACAGTGAGTGGTGTAATCAGGGAATTGTGATGAGTGAATGCATCTTTATTATGGCAGCTAAAAGAATAATTGTAATAATAGTAGTTTAAGTATGCTTCCTAGGTGTCAGGCACTGTGCTCTATAAGTACTCTACAAGTGCTCTACAGGTACTAATTCATTTACTTATCACAACAAATCTTTGAGGTAGGCACTGTGACTCTTTGTCATTTTACACATATGCACAGAGAGGTTAAGTGACTTGCCCAAAAGCACACAGCTAGAAACTAATAGGGCCAGAATTATAAGCATGGGTAGCTTGGCTTCAGAATCCACAACTGTGGATTAACCACAGCTGTGTGCCACCTGTCTACTTTTGTGCCCCGACTTCTTAGCTTTTGTCCTCTAGAGACAGACTGGGGTGTGTTTATTTTATGCCACCTCCCTTCTGCATTTGACACTAATGATCAGGCTCTCCTAGACACTTGCTACTTCCTTAACATTCACAATACTGCATCTTTAATTCTCCTTGTAGTTCTGTGTCCTTTCCTCTCTCTTCTCTTTCCTGAAGGTTCATCCCTTAAGTCTTTTTATTTGAAGTATAGTTGATTTGCAGTGTTTCAGGTGTACAGCAAAGTGATTCAGTTATACATACACATATAAATATATTCTTTTTCAGATTCTTTTCTATTTCCCTGTGCTGTAAAGTAGGCCCTTGTTTATTTTATATATAGTAGCATGTATCTGTTAATCCCAAATTCCTAATTTATCCCTCCCCCCTTTCCTCTTTCAAACTTTGGTAACCATAGTTTGTTTTCTACATCTGTGAGTCTATTCCTATTTTGTAAATAAGTTCATTTATATCTATTTTTAGATTCCACATATAAGGGATATCATATGATATTTGTCTTTCTCTGTCTGACTTACTTCACTCAGTATGATAATCTCTAGGTCCATCCATGTTGCTGCAAATGGCATTATTTCATTCTTTTTCACGGTTGATTAGTATCCTATTGTATATATATAAACTACATCTTCTTTATCCATTCATCTGTCGATGGACATTTAGGTTCCTTAAGTCTTTGTTTTTGGCTCTGTTGGGTCTTCGTTGCTGCACGCAGGCTTTCTCTAGTTGCGGTGAGCGGGGCCTACTCTTCTTTGCGGTGCGCGGGCTTCTCATTGTGGTGGCTCCTCTTGTTGCAGAGCACGGGCTCTAGGCGTGTGGGCTTCAGAAGTTGTGGCGCACGGGCTTAGTTGCTCCACGGCATGTAGGATCTTCCTGGACCAGGGCTCGAACCTGTGTCCCCTGCATTGGCAGGCAGATTCTCAACCACTGGGCCACCAGGGATGTCCCTCCTTAAGTCCTGATGGTTCCTAGTTTTCTAGTCTCATCCTACTGCTCTTATTATTATATACATTCATTTGTTCAGTAAATATTTATCCAGTGTTAACAAAGTTCTGAGATTATGAGATACCACAGAATAAAAAACACAGTTCCTACCCTCAATGAGCTAGCAGTAAGGTGGGAGACACGGAGAAGGAAAGGAGCAGTAATAATACATTGGGATAAACGGAACTACAGGAGGTCAGTACAGCATGCCACAAGAATGCAAAGGAGTAGACTCCCAACCTCTGTCTCATCATGGCATAAATTCACACTGGCGTAAATGGAGGTCGATTATAGCCAAAGGGCTCCAGCCCTGAGATGCTAGCTGCCTCAAGGGCTAGGAAACTTGAGAATACCAATAATTTGGCATCCCTATAACCCAGTCGCAACAGAACATTGGGGATCTCTGCATTAAGTAAAGGAACAGCTAGGGTGAGTATCCTTTGAGCTATCTCAATCTACCCTCCTTGTTTCAGCTGCCACCTATATACCTGATAACTCTTAGCTGTCACTAGCCTAGACTTCTTTCCAGTACTTCTTCCTCATCTCACCGATTGCCTGATGAACATCTCTACCTTGCTGTCTCACCACATATCAAACTGGACATGTCCAAAACCGAATTCATCATCTTCTATATCAAACTGGCTCATTCTTGAGGATTCCATATCTCAGTTGTTGATACTACCATCTACCCAGGCACTGAAACTAGAAGGCCAGGAGCCATCCTTAATTTATACTTTTTCTTCACTCCTCACATCCACCAATCACCAAATCTGGCTACTCTCATTCTCCCAAAGATTTTTCACATCTGTCCCCTTTATTCCATCCTGTTACTACTGTCTCAGCTGAGGTCCTCATTAGGCTTTACCTAAACAGCAACCTGCAATGATTATCCCTTCCTCAGAGCACCACCCATCCTCCACACAGCTGCTGTGAGGAATGAATCCAAAGAAGATCCAGCCTGTCACTGTCCTGCTTAGGAAATGAATGTTTCCTTCTCAGAGATGACAGGGTTTTTCAACTATATTTTTTGCTCCATACAACTGAGGGATTTATCTCACTTCTAACAGAAAAGTGTCTCACTACAGCATGATTTTCACTGATGAAAGGGCTATGCCCAACCTCACTGAGAACAAGTCTCAGGGCCTGATTACAGCAACAACACCTGGCCTGCCTCTCCTCAAATTTGATACTTTAGCAATACCAAAGTGCCTGGACTCCCCCTACCAGCTCCAGGATGCATTGCCTTTGAGCCGTTGTTTATGCTATTCCCTCTCCCTGGAACACCTTCCCATCACCACCCACTCCCTTGATTTAATCAAGTCCTTGAGGACCTACTCAGCTCAGCATCTTCTCCCTCCCTGCCCTAGGCTGGACTGAGTGCCATCCTTGGCACTCCTATTATATCCAGAGCCTATCTCCATCCCACTTTCCTCCTGTTGTAGCCTACTGTGTTTTTAAATTCTTATAAAATTTCTTAAAATCTCATTATTCCCAAGTAATACATTTTCATTGTCCATCAACTCCTAACTCACATGTCCTCAAGAGGCACTACCCAATATATAAATTCAGTGACTTTCAAGTAACCTGGGAACATAACTCTTGGGATATCTAGAATTGTGGTCCACAAACCAAAGACATTTTAAGGTAACTACTGTAAACTTCTGCTCTCTCACTGCAGGTAAAGAGAGCTACAGATACCTATAACTTGGGAATTGCCCTTGAGCACCGGGAACAAATGCTAAACCTCTGGCGGAAGATCCGAGGGGATTTGATTGGGATAGACAGTAAAAATGAGTCCTTTTATGACACCTTTTCTACTTATACATGGTCCTGGAATGTCTGCCAAGAATTACTTTCCCCAAAGGACTTAAGGTTATATGATGCCTGTGTGAATAGAAATTCCTTCCACAACTCTGCATTCTCTTCCTCTTCGGATATTAGTGAGTGTGCCACAGGAAGAAGAAGAAAATGGAAAGGCTTCAAAGGGTTTCGACAATGAAATTTCTACATTTTCTAAACAGCTCATTGCAAACTACTTTTTCATAGATATCAAAATTATTCTTGCTTTTGTCTAATACATTCTTAGCAGCTGGAAATGTTGACATCTTTGGAATTCTGACCAGTAAAAAAGTTTAAGTCATAGTATGGTTTCCCTTTCCTAATTCTTGCTAGTAGATAGATGCCTTGCGGTTATTCCCCTAGCAACCAGCTGCACTCCACTGCCCCTACCTGGTTCAAAACTGCCTGGGCCTCAGCAGGAAGGAGAAAAGCAAAGCTGACACTTACCTCAGCACAGGGCTGCCCTTCTGACCTCCTAACAGCCCTCTCAGCAATAAGCACCTGAGTTTATGTGACTTAAGTGGCATTAGTTTTTTTATCGTTTGTGAAAGAAGCCAGAGGCAGCAGATGACAATGACCCTTCAGTTTCAGGGAATAATTTCGCAATCCCCCAAGGAACCTTGATTAGATTTGGGTTTTCGTAAGGCTCCTTAGCCACACACTTTCAGACTGATCTCTTGGATTACCCTAAAGAATAGCTGATTTCACTCACTCTTCACTGTTAAGGTCAATGAGTGAGTAACAGTTTTGTAGTAGTTGTGATTAAAGATGGATTTTGGTTGGAAAGAATATTCTTTTCAAGTTTTATCACTCAAAAAAAAGATTCCAGACCAGACTTTTGGCCTTTGCTAAACAAAAGTAGTGTTATTTTTGATCAGTGCTATGTATGCCTGGAGAAAAATTCCCAGAATGAAGGATAGCTAGATAGGAATTTTATAAGCAAGAAAACCAGCCGTCCCACTCCTAGGTATTTATCAAAAAAAAATTTTTTTAAGGTGATCTCATCCATTATGCTTGTTGTTGTTCTTTAATGCATTTAATAAAGGAGCACATGTATAACTGTATTACAAGTTTGAGGGGTTGCAATTTTTTATTGTGGAAAAATATAAATAATATAAAATTTATTATTTTATATTTAAGTGTATATCATCCATTACTTTTTTTTCCTTTTAGAAAAAGGAAAATACATGTTCCATATTGAGGGAGACAGTGGCTTATAATGTAAAATTATAACATGCCAGGAAGAAACAATGAAGATAGTGAAGGATCCCAAAACTGTTTAATGAAATAACCTTGAAGTAATTTTGTGTTACCTTGAATATTCAAAACTGTCTAAGTATATTTGCCAGTCTTTATAATGTTATGTTTGGGACAAAAATAGATAACATTATAGATAAATGATTACATTTTCTAAATAAAAGACAAAATTTATGGTTTGACAAGATTTTTTTTTTTTTTTTTGGTATGGCTGTGAGTATAACAGGCAACCTAAGAGATTTAACTTGGATGCCAAAATATTAGAATTCCTGGAATATTTCCTTGGATCAATGTGATAACAGGACAGAATATTTTTAAGTACATCTGTCTTGGAAAATTTTAAATGTGCAGTAATATATTCTATTAAATTATCACACTGTTGATGACAGCATAAATTGATGGAATACAGTATAGCAACAGGTACTCAGCCATTCATTCACCAATTATTTCCTGAGTTGCAAACTGTGTGGTGGACCCTGTTCTCAGGCCTGGATATCTAACAGTGAGCAAACAGATAAAATGCTCTGACCTCCCAGAGCTTAATAACGGAGCTAATTATAACCATTCATTCAGCACTTCCACTTCTAGAAATTAATCCTAAAGAAATAATCATGAGTGTGGGAGGGAGGGAGACGCAAGAGGGAAGACATACGGGGACATATGTATATGTATAACTGATTCACTTTGTTATAAAGCAGAAACTAACACACCATTGTAAAGCAATTATACTCCAATAAAGATGTTTAAAAAAAAAGAATTATGAATGTACAAAATGATTTAGTTATAAGGATTTTTCTCATGGTGAATTTTTAATAGTAAGAAACTTAAAGTAGCCTAATTGTCCAATATATTATGATACAGCTATACAAAACAATACAAGGGTCATTAAAATTATGTCGTAAAAGCATATTTCAGGGCTTCCCTGGTGGCACAGGGGTTAAAAATCTCCCTGCCAATGCAGGGGACACAGGTTCGAGCCCTGGTCCAGGAAGATCCCACATGCCGTGGAGCAACTAAGCCCATGCGCCACAACTACTGAGCCCACGTGCTGCAACTACTGAAGCCCGCGCTCCTAGAGCCCGTGTTCCGCAACAAGACAATGAGATGAGAAGCCCTCACACCTCAATGAAGATTAGACCCTGCTCACCACAACTAGAGAAAGCCCATACGCAGCAACGAAGACCCAATGCAGCCAAAAATTAAAAATAATTAAATAATTTTTTTCAAAAAAATATTTCAAACAAAAGAATAATATTCACAATTACAAGGCAGACTACAACTGCTAAAAGGCATGAGAGAACTTTATGGGATTGTTCTAAAACTTAACTATGATGGTGGTTGCACAAATACAGATTTTTATGAAAACTCATCAAATTTTCCATTTTAAATGGATGAATTTAACTGTATGTAAATTATACTTCAATGAAACTGTAAAAAAAGAAGGGCACAAAGCAGTTTGTTCTGAAATTGTTTAACTTAAAAATTATTTCTATAAATAAATTAGAAAAAAAACACTGGAAGGATATAAACCAAAGTGTCTAATGGATTAAATTAAAGGTAGGATGGGATATTTTCTTTTTTTTGGTCTTATCTATATCTTCTAAATGTTCTACAATAAACATATATGTATTTTGCAATAAGGAAAAAGCCACAAAAGCTGCTTTAAAATTAACGTTGTTAAACCAGCTTATTCAATATCTAGGGCTGCTACGAAGGCTGTCCAGGTTCTATGAAACTGTTAAGGAGAGCAAATTAGGACACTAGGATACCTTCACCAGTCCTTCAGTTCTAGAGCACATGCTTACACAGCCCAGAACTTCCACTGACTGGAATTGAATGAAAGCCTGAAACAATTAACTACCCCTGTCTAGGGTTAAACACTCAAAGCAATAATCCAGCCTGAGAGTTCTTAACCTTTCCATGCTTTGAACCCATGCCACCCACTGAGCTGGAAGAGTTCTCAACACTCACCAGCAGAGGGACCCTCAGCTCCTCTGAAAGGGTAGTGCTTGCTGACACTACAGTCCAGTTGATACCACGGAGGACTCACAGATACATGTCTTCCAAATTCCTTCCGAAATATTATTTTAGGTGCTTCAAAAGATGGAAAAAGGGACTTCGCTGGTGGCGCAGTGAATAAGACTCCACGCTCCCAATGCAGGAGTCCCTGTTTGATCCCTGGTCAGGGAACTAGGTACCACATGCATGCCGAAACTAAGAGCTCACATGCCACAACTAAGACCCGGTGCGACTAAATAAATAAATATTAAAAAAAAAAAAAAAAGATGGAGAAAAATGAGTTGTACAGGTCAACCAAAGATAATTGTATAAAAGTTAAGTTTAGGATACTCTATCACATTTTATTAAAAGGCCCAAGTTGCTTGACATTTTAATTTTTTTTTTTCTTTTTCCCTCCTTGCAGTACACAGGCCTCTCACTGTTGTGGCCTCTCCTGTTGCGGAGCACAGGCTCCGGACGCGCAGGCTCAGCGGCCATGGCTCACGGGCCCAGCCGCTCCGTGGCACGTGGGATCTTCCCGGACCGGGGCACGAACCCGTGTCCGCTGCATCGGCAGGCGGACTCTCAACCACTGCGCCACCAAGGAAGACCTGCTTGACATTTTTAATGGCTCTAATTATTGGAACTAATATAGCAAGCAACTTCAAGTGAAGACAGAGTAAGCTATCTGCAAGAAGATACGCAGTGGGACTGTTGATTGGGACCGTTGATTGGGACCACAAACAGCTTTTGGTGTGGGGAGGAAAAAAAAGCCTGTAGATGAAGGAACAAGATGCCAAAAATAAATATAAACCAACCACCTTATCTGCAAACAGCAGGCCTTGAGAAAAGATAAAAATCCTTGTACTTGTTTTTTGGAAAGGAGCTTTTGTTCAAAATGCTTCAAAAGACCTTGAGAATGGCAAAAGTATTTTGTCTTCAAATAAAGTAGTACAAGTTCTTTACTATCTTATCTTTTTGATTCACTCCTGTATTTTTCTTTGTGATTACAGAGGGTTTAGAGCTTGTTCCCATTTCTTTGGTGGGAAAGGTATAGAATCTTTCATTGCTCCCCTTGGTTTTGCCTATGGAAAGACTAAGCAGTGGAGTTAAACTATCACTGGTTACCAGTATGCTAAACCTAGTACTACATTACTTAAATAACTAACTCTTCCCTTCTCTTCTTACAAATGGTAGTCATCACTCTTCTACTGGAAGTCTTCTTAATTAACCTTACCTTATGTTGACAGCACACTTTCTTCTTTTGAGAATCAGTTTGTAGTAATTATCAAAATAGAAATGTAAGGCTGAAAATGCATTAATAGAACTACATACGTGTATGTATTACGATTCTGATTGTGCAAATAAGCTCTCATACAGATAATCCAAAAAGGTAGTTATATTTTTAAACTTGTCCTTGGATATTCGATTTCATTTGACGAATAAACCTCGTGTTCTCAGAATTCATTTCATATCCTCCCCCAGAAAATATATATATATAGTCCCACACTATTATATATATACTTTTTAAATATACATGTATACACATTTTTTTTTCCTTTTTCACACTGTGATAATCTGACTATAGAAGCTGGAAAACTGCCCTATTTCGTCACCCTGCTTGCTACCTTCCTCAATTATCTTGGTCATTAGCTCTACGGTGGAACTAGGTACCCTTAATTCTTAAAGTGATTCTAGATTTTTCCAGCCTTACAACTTAAGGGAAACTAGGGAACCTGTTAGAGGATCCCAGCATTAGAAAAGAGGCTCAAGTAGAACGTCTCCCACTTTTTCGCCGGCCTCTTCAGGGACAAACGACTCTGGGGCAACACCCCACCACCTCTCCTTCCCCAAGGAGCCCCGCGCGACCCGACGGACCCCGAGCGCCGCCTGCACGCCCAACTCCAAGGCCGCCCCGCCCCCAGGGCCGCCCCGCCCCGCCCCGCCCCTCCTCGCCTCGCCCCGCCTCCGTCTTTTCCCGCCCAGACCGCTCGCCTTCCGGAAGGGGGCGTGACCTCGCAGGAAGTGCTCGCGTTAGGGAAAGGTAGGGATTTCCGGCTCCGGTGTCATGGACGCTTCCTACACTGAAGGTGAACACACCGCGGTCTGCGGGAAGAGGCAGCAGTTTGGGAGCCGGTTTCTGAGCGACCCGGCGCGCGTCTTCCACCACAATGCCTGGTAACCGCCCTGCCCCTCGCCCGGCCTGCGGTTCGCCCTCTGTCCCGGCGCCGTGGAGCGCTCCGAGAAACCCTTGACCGCCGGCCAGAGTCCCGCTGCCCTGCTCGAGGCGCTCTCCTCCCACGGGAGAGGCGCTCCGGGGCCATGGACTCACCTACCCGCAGCGGGAACCTGAGGCCCCTAAGCTACCCGTTTAATTTTCTCAGGGACAGTGTGGAGTGGTCAGAAGAGCAGGCCGCGGCGGCGGAGAGGAAAGTCCAGGAGAACAGTACCCAGCGAGTGTGCGAGGAGAAACAAGGTGCGCCCAGGTGGGCCCACAGTGGCATAGACAGCCAGCGTACTGCTGGACGTGTTCTCCCGGAAAGGCCAGAGAACCGAGGCCGCCGGGTCTTTGTTAGTGGACTGATACAGAATTCGGAGGTAGAATGGGAGTGGAGGGGATGGGCAAGGATGGGAAAGGGCTGCGCCTTAAAATCTTGTTAGGGCGTAGAGCGTGTTTTGGTTTGGTTTTTTGTTTGGAAGAAGATAACCATTTTGATAGTATTTTCTAGTGATTTAAGTCTTTAATTATGTTGACTAGATCTTTGTTAATATGGCTGGCGTGTGGCAACCGTGTGGTCACATGATTGTCTTAGAGGGTGTATCGATACTTTCTCCATCATTACACTTCGCCTGAGGAAATGTTGCCATTAAAGCTAGATTCAAGTGGTCAGATTCTAAATATTGTTGGGGGGATGGCTAATGAGTAGTGAATTATGTGCCTTTTCTTTGTGTGATGGCTATGAGGATTTAGGGCTTCTGCCAAGGAAAGATGGATGAAGCAGAGTGGAAATAAGTCTGGTCAAAGAAAAAGAGGCCCCTTCTGCAGAGGTGGATGATTTCACTGCAACGTATCCCTAGATACTAAAAAACTAGGACTGGTTGGGCCTGTGTCCTAAGTGACAATTGAAGGTAGTGCTAGGAATGGGAGAGTAGTACCCACTGAAAGAGTTCTGAACAACAATTAGAAGATTCCGGTTACAAAATATTCACCCTACATAGTTTGACAAAGACTAGATCAAAGCAAGTTAAGGTTGAAAGGGATTTTGAAAATCATATAGTCCAATATCCTCTTTTTACAATTAAAGAATCTTGGACCTCAGGACATTAAGTGCCTTGCCCAGAGGTAAGCAGTTAGTAGTGGTGGAATTGAAATCCAGTTTCTCGGGTTTTTATTCTCCTACTACACTAGTCAAGGCCCTGTATTGGCAAAGAGCAGAAAACTGAAATCTAGTTATAAACCAGTGTTATCTCAAAAAAATAATAAATTAGTAAAAAGGAAAAACTGAAATCTAGGTCTGCTTACGTGAAACAGCAGCTTTCTTTTAAATAGTCCATACCTTAGTCTCTCCTGTACTCTATCATCAAATCTTTTCTCCTCTGAAGACATTTTCCCCTCTTGTCAGCATTTTCTATTTCCATTTTTAGTCTCTATTAGTAGTAGAGAATTTATTTCTGGGCTCCACACTCTAAAGAATCACTGACAGAGGAACATAATGTAAAGAGCTACCTGTATCATAACCATTGATTTCACATGGGGAGTAACTGAAGAACCTGGGACGTTTAGCTTGTAAAAGAGGATTTAGAAGGGGAAATAATTGTCCTCAAATACAAAAGAGTTGTTCTCTTTGGCCCTGAGAAATAGTAGGACCTTTTGATCAGAAATGATTAGACAGATTTTTTGCTTAATATTAGGATTTTCTAGTAGTTAAGAGCCATCCAAAGATGTGAGGGGAAATTTGATAGGTAGTAAGTTCTCTGGCAGAAGTTGAACTCCCTGGAAGGACAAGATACACAGCAAATTCAAGTGTGATAGGTGGTAGGACTAAATGACCACCAGCTCTGAGACTGTGGCTCTACTTGAGTATAACTTTTAGTACAAATTTTGGTGAAGCAGGATGGTGATTTACACTATATACAGATAAAATATTGAGAGATGGTTCTTAAAATTCTTTCTTAACTATTTACAGTTGATTATGAGATCAATGCCAACAAATACTGGAATGACTTCTACAAAATCCACGAAAATGGGTTTTTCAAGGATAGACATTGGCTTTTTACTGAATTCCCAGAGCTGGCACCTAGCCAAAACCAAAATCACTTGAAGGCTTTGCTCTCAGAGAACAAGGGGAGTGAAGTACCTGCGTGTAGAAGCAGTGAGGATGGATCTGGTTTAATAATAGAAGCACAGCACAGTTGTTCTTCAGTCAGCCTTGGACGTAAAACACAGCCACCTCCTGTGGAAGAGAATGTAACTCAGAAACTCCGTCACCTGGAAATCTGTGCTGATGAGTTTCCTGGATCCTCAGCCACCTACCGAATACTGGAGGTAACCTCCCTTTATTGTCCTGGTAGTGGGGTTAATGAGGCTGTCTTACTATGCACATAGGGTGGCAGTAGAGAGGCTGACCACCAAAGTAACTTCTGACTGATGAACCTGACTAGACTGGACCCTTATGTTAGCCTGGAAACACCTCCAGGTGTTTGAACTAATGAAATGCCCTAGATGCAGACCAGATACCTGGTGGTCATGGCAAACAAAGACAGATCACCTGATATTGGGAGCATTATATTGCATCCAGAAGTTGTAGCATCCTGCTGTACCTGCCATCTAGTAAAGAGTCCCAGGTCAGAAGACAACTTTTGTTACTTCTAAGATAGTTATGAGATGGAGAGGTTAGTTGCGGTGGTACCTACTCTCAATTGTGAGAGAATTCTTGTTTTCTCAGTTTGGATGTGTGGCAGAGGCTAGGCTAGACCTGAAAAAATGTCTAGGGTGGGCACTGTAACAAATGTTCACAGAAGTGACAACACACTCCACCAGAAGCTGACTAGTTTTGGGACTGAGTCCTCTGGCATGACTTTGTGCTAGTCCCTTACCCAGCAGAATGGGACTTCTGCCTCATAGTTGTTACGGGGGTTAATTGAAGTAAGGTATGTAAAATGACTGAGAATAGTGTCTGGCACGCAGTAAGCCTTTAGTAAATTGTGCTGTTTTTATAATTACCACACCCAGCGCTGAATTTAGGACAGTGTTGCCATGGTCCTCCTTTCATGAATTTTTCAACGCAGTCTGCTAGAAACATTTTTCCAATAATGATATAGTGGAGCTCAGTAAGAAAATGTTTTGTTTACAGGACCATTTGCCAAAACTCAGAAAGTAAAAGCAGCCCATGCCCTTTTTTCCAGACCATCTCCCTCCCGCTAGTGAAAGCCCATGCTCTCATCTTTTATGGCTATCTCTTTAAGGGTTCCCGAGGTCAAGGGCAGGGAATGTCGTGGGTACTATTTAGCTCTGGTCACTACACCTTCCCTAATACAATTAGACAAGATTATCCGTTGTTGATTATTTATCTAGCTTTAGGGAATTAATTCTTTGGAAAGTTCTGTGATTAATAGTTCATTTCTGTCTACAGGTTGGTTGTGGTGTGGGAAACACAGTCTTTCCAATTTTACAAACTAACAAGTAAGTTTCTTGTAAAGTTTACATGACAGCAAAGAAGAGAAAAGTGAGGGGTTGTTGTTTCTTAGAACTCTTACTGCATCCAAGTGGTAATAGTGGTTATTGGGAATTGTGGGTTATAGGAGATTAGATATCTACATTATCCATTTATGGATTGTTTTGACTTAATTTTATTTATGAGTTATCTTTGTCATCAGGGAAATTAGTGGGTGTTAAACCTGTTGCATTGTTAATATATGGTACCTTCATATTTTAACTCTGTTACATGGGAAAGAGAATAGACATAGTACAGTTTGTAATCTAATTGTTCTGCTGTTTTTTCTGCCCATTTCAGTGACCCAAGACTCTTTGTTTACTGTTGTGATTTTTCTTCCACAGCTGTAGAACTGGTCCAGGTAAGTGCAGTGCTCCTGTCCCTAATTTTCACTGACTTAAAGGGGAAAGGGTCTGCTAAAAATCAAGGTCTCTAGCTATTTTCTTATTGTACTGTGGTCTGAAAGTAAAAGATGTACTGAAACAGCATGGAGTAGAGGAAAGGGCCAAATGTGAATACAGAATATGTTGCTTGCCTGCTGTGAAACTTTGGGCGGGTCTCTTGACCTACCCAAACTCATGTTTTAAGGATTAAAATGAGATGATTATTTCATTCAGGATTCTTTGAGTTACAAGTTACAGAAACTTCTAGACAAACTCAGCTAAAGGGATTGTCATAGAACTCAAGGGCGTAAAGTGTAGCCAGGACTAAAACTCAGCCCTGAAAAGGTGTCAGATACCAAAGGCAAACTGGCTGGCTGGTGAGATGTTGCTGCCCCCTCCTATCACAATACCTCCCTCAAGTTCACAGTGTCTTATCTCTCATTGCCCATTTGCCTTTTGTTTTGTTTTTTCTTTGCAGACCACCTTTCTCTAATAAGTTTTTCCTGGTTTTGCACGTGGCCTTGGCCTCAGCATACTTGCCCCTCCCAGTCCCTTACAAGTCTCCCCTCTTCACGTGTTCCCAAAACCTCCTCTCAATGACAGTGTCTTGATTCCAAAGTCCCCAGAAAGTCTGATTGACTCAACCCAGCTGACAGTCTACTTGCCCTGTTTCAATTAGCTGTGGCCAATGAGGAACAAAGTCACATTTTTGGAGAAGAGAGATGTGGATAGGGAAGTTACCCTAAAAATGTGCGTGTTACAATAATGTATGATGCTCCTAGCATAGGAGCTCAGGAATTGGTAATAATTCTGGATTTTTTTTTTTTTTTTTTTTTTTTGCTTGGCTTGCAGGATCTAAGTTCCCTGACCAGGGATCGAACCCAGGCCCCTAACAGTGAAAGCATTCCCTAACTGGACCGCCAGGGAATTCCCACTTCTGGAACTATTCTTGCAAACCTATACCAGACGAATATTGAGGCTTATCCTTAGTTAATTTAACGATAATAAATTGTAGGTTAAATCTTCCACATCTAGAGAGAGAGATTTTCCTGGAGAATTCTATGATCTGTGTAATACGCTGTAGTAGGAGTTTAAATCATGCTTTTTCAGTACGTTTTGTTTTCCTCCTTATGAGGTTTCTTTTTGCCCTTTTGGTCACTTACCTTCCTGGTCATTTTCCAGTCCTCAGATCTGACTCCGCATCAGAATAAAGACTAAAATTAGAGGAGTTGGGAACATTCCATTTTAAGCATACCAGTTAGATTCCACAGGGTCCTAGAGTTGTTCCTGATTCTTACCCTAAGAGTAAGAATGTTTGCCATAATGGCAAGAACTATCTCCTCAGTGGGAAGCGGCGGTGATTACGTTTAAAGCAAGATAGCTTTTCTTGAGGCTATGTGAGCATTTGCTAGCCTGTGTCCTCTCTTCCATCTGTCTGCAGACAAATTCAGCATATGATCCTTCTCGGTGTTTTGCCTTTGTTCACGACCTGTGTGATGAAGATAAGAGTTACCCAGTGCCCGGGGATAGTCTTGATGTCATCATCCTCATATTTGTTCTCTCAGCAATCATTCCAGACAAGTAAGTTTTAGATCCCTTAGCCAGTAGCATAGCAAAAACAAAGCTTTGGTCAGGGACCTGGATGTCAGAGTTGGAACCTAAATAAGAAGGATTTTATTAATGTTCTGATAGGCAGGAAGAAGCTCCTCCATCCTAGGAGCAGTAGGAGCTTCTCAACTATTTTTCTAAATTTGTCTTGGAGTCCAACTTCTGGTTTAGCATCTAAACCTCTGCTTGTTGACTGCAGTGCTCGGTTCTTCCCATGATTATGGTTTAACATCCCCAGAGAGTGAGGGGGCTGTCTTAGTGGGTATGTGGAAATTTCCTATTGACCATCACATAGCATGATGTCTTAGAACTGTGGATGCCACAGCTATTAGAGAACATCCCATTATTGGCCTTTTAAATGCTTTCAATAGAACAAGCTTATTAACAGCACAAAATTTACAGTGAAGTTTAACTCAGGTGTTCTCTGTTTAAGTTCTTCAGAAAACTATAGTACAGGAGAATTCCGTAAAATCACGATTAGATAAAAGGAAAGTCGGTTGGTTTACCCTAAAAGATACCATTGAAGTCTCCTAGACAGGCAGCCAGTTGTCCCGACGAAGGTGAAATACTGTCTCAAGGAGGCAGTAGCATTCGGGGCAGTTGCGGGGGGTGGGGGGTGACTGACTTTCTCTAGCCCACATTTCCTCTAGGATAGCATTGTGTCATCTGACCTGACAGGGATATTGTGAGTGAGAAATAAAGGCAGGTGGAGGGCAGCCCAAACGGCCTGGCATGGTTTTAAACATTAATTGCAGAAGCTTACATGCTGTACACTTTTAAAAACTGATATGGACTGAAACAAAACATTAAAATTAAAAATTCATTATTCAGTATTTAAATAGACTTTCAAATGGTTTTTTTAAGTTTTAAGCATTTATACTTTTGCAGTGGTTAAAGCTGAAACCTGCACTGAGACTCTGTATATGGAAAGTGCAGTCAGAAGTGTAAAGCAGTCTGCCCAGAGTACTCATTTGCATACAGACTGTATCACCATGTAAATTGTAAGTTCTAGGTTCAGTCTTCATTTAACAGATGGAAGGATGCAGGCTGCATTCAAAGAGCTTGGGCCTAGTGGGGCAGGCAGATGGGTCAACTAGCAATCTCCATACTGGGTGGTCAGGGGTCCTCTCAGATCCATGGGAGCCTGGTGTAGGATTGGCTTCCCCATGAGGAGTGGGAAGTGAATCAGGCAGAGAGCATATAACTTCCCCCACGGTGGACCTCTGCTGAAAAAGCAGGCCTCTTCAGACCTCTTCATACTGAAGGCAGTGGATCGGAGGCACAGTTGTGAGCAGGCAGCAGAAGGCACAGCAGAGGTTTGGGCATGTGCTCAGGTTATAACTGAAACAAGAGTGGAGGAGATTTCAGGGCTTTTCGGGATATGCTACAGGGGAGAGGAACCCTATCCTTAAAGAGATCTGATCTTCGTTCCCTGCTGCCCCACAGGATGCAGAACGCTATCAACAGGCTAAGCAGGCTTCTGAAGCCTGGAGGGATGATGCTTCTGCGAGATTATGGCCGCTATGACATGGCTCAGCTTCGGTTTAAAAAAGGTATTTTCCCACTATAATCAAAACAACGGTTTTGCCATAAGAATAGTCATACAAATTAGTGGAATAAAATAGAGACTCTCAAATTATATAGCTCCATACATAAAGCCATTTAATACATGATAAGGGTGGTATGTTTTTGAAGACTTGTATAATCTAGGCGTTAGGGAGGTCTTTTTTAGAAAAAGGCATTTGATTACATAAATAGTTTTTAAGTGTGGTATGGCAAAAGATGCCATTAAAGTTAAAAGACAAATGACAGATTGAGGACAAATATTTTCAGTTAAAGGAACAGATAAAGACAATGTCAGTGCTCTTCAAGCAGGGCTGTTGGCAAATTGATAAGGGAAAAGATCAGTGACCCACCAAAAAACAGACAAGAAGTGTTTTAGAGTTGATTTACTAAAGAGCAGATCCAAATGGCTGAAACCAAAATTTCAAGAAAATAAAAATAACAATGAGATACCTATTGCTGGCTGATTCAGAGAAAGAGATACACTCTTCCATTATTGGTAGAAATAGAAATGGTTACAGCCTTTCTTTAAGCATCCTAGTGTTATCTATCCAATCCAACAGTCCTTTTGGGATTTATTCAAGAACCAGCACATAATATGTGTATGATAAGCAAAATCTTGGAAACAAAGTGACTGCCTCTGGATAGGGGAATGTTGTGCATATCACATGAGATAGACCCCATACCACTGGTCTTGGGGGGGTTTCCATGCTATATTACCAAGTGAGAAAAGCAATGTGCACATGGGTATTTTAAACTTAATCCCATGTATAACAGTAACTGGGGAAAAATAAGATCATTTGGACATTCAAAAGGTATAGAAGGATTGATTACATATCAGGTTGTTAAATTGACAAGGTCAGGGGGCTTAGCAGCAGGAGGGGAAGTGTGTGTCTTTGATAAAAACAGTATATATGTGATCATATTTATGAATGTGCATGTGGATACGTAGAGAGACATGCAAAAGGACAGTCACTAAAACAGGAATAGTGGCTGTCTCAGATTTCCTTAAACTTAGCTATATTCCTTGAGGTTTTTTTAAATGTGTTTTTAGAGGGGCAGAAGGCTGTTTAGAAAGTTGTTTCTGTTTTTAAACAAAGTGTACGCGCTATTTATTTAATCGGGGAGGGAGGGAAAAACAAGCTATTTTCATCATGAAACGGAACTGTAGAACAGGGGGCTGAGAATTGCATGTGTTAGCTAACACTGAAGTTTGATTATTCCCCTTGGGCTGCTCTTCTCCAAAGCACCATTCCTTTGTAGGAGAGAAATTGCAGATTCCTGCAAAGTACCAGTGTAACCAAGAAAAGGATCCGTTCTTGGCCCAAGAAATTGATATCTTGATGCACATTTGATTGGCAATGAAATTCAAAGAAGTGCTTTAAAGTTTCTCTGGTCTTTACCACACCACTCTGCAGGTCAGTGTCTGTCTGAAAATTTCTATGTGAGAGGCGATGGCACCAGAGTGTACTTCTTCACACAAGGTATGAAAGCACTCGTCTTTATGCTGACAGCCCCCACAGGGCCAGATTACATGTTCCTCCGTGTGCTTTCAGAAGTGAAATCATCTGGCCCCTTCTATCTTTCGCAGCCTCTTCTCTGCCCTTCCCCACCTCTCAGCCTACCTTCAGCCACCTTGAACCACTCACTGCTCCAAGTAGGCTCAGCTTGTCGGATCCTTCTGTCCCTCCTTTGCTCTTCTACTGGCTGCTCTTCCTCTCTATCACTTTGTCCAAAACAGGAACCTGCCCATTTTGCAAGACTCCACTGTAGCTGTTTCAGGCTCTAAGCTGGGTTGTACCTTAGGTGCACCTGAGTTACGGTGAACTCATGGCCCCCTGGGTTCTAGGTATAACTCAGAACTGCTCTCCTCTGCTGCTTGTCCTGCTGCCGGTTTCCTCCTCCTCCAGTGCCTTATGAATACTTCATTCCTGGGCCGTTTGTCAGGTCACATACTTTTTTGAACTTTTAGTTAGTGATGGAACCTCTCTCCTAAAAAAAAAAAAAAAAATGGCCTTGACATGCCATATATGTCAATTTTTGCATATAATTGTAAGGTGTACGTAGAACCCTAGAAAATTCTTTCTCATCAGCTAACTTTTAGAGAGGTTCTCCCTGTGGGTTCCAGGCTGCCATTCACTCATGGTTTGCCTTCCCCTACCTAAATGTGGACTTCCTGCTACCAAGCCACTACTGCATGTGTAACTAAACAATACTGCTCAAGCCATTTAAAATCTATAAATAAGGACAGCAATCTCACAGAGTGCCATTTAACATGGGAAGTGGTAGGCACAGTGCTTTTTCTTCAGGGGAAAATATATAAACATCTCTTTCCAAACTAGATGAACTGGACGCACTTTTCACTACTGCTGGACTGGAAAAGGTTCAGAACCTGGTGGATCGCCGGTTGCAAGTGAATCGAGGGAAACAACTGACAATGTACCGAGTTTGGATTCAGTGCAAATATCGTAAGCCTCTTCTGTCCAGCACCAGCTGAGAGGCACCTGCTCCTGACAGGCGAGGTCATTGGGGCTTTTTAAAAAGAACGCCCACAAATGGTGTCTTGTAGATATTAAACCATTCAAGGATTCCAACAGATTTGAACCTAGGAAGAATTATTTTATATCAAGATTCTAACCATTTTTTATAAAGCAGAAACACACCATTGTAAAGCAATTATACTCCAATAAAGATGTTTTTAAAAAAACACAACAACAACAACAAAAGATTCTAACCATTTTTGCTTCATATTTGTGAAGCCTTGTGGTATATACTTTTCTCATTTTTTTTTCTTACTTGGAGATCTCAAAGAATCTTTCTTGACATTTTGTAACTTAATAGTTGAAATGTTATTCATGGGAATCAAAGAATTTATTTCCATGTGTAAGTATTATATATGATGAAGTGAATAACTAAGTTGCATTAAATTAGTTGGGGATTCAAATGCCTAGACTAAGAAATTGATACAAAGATGACTAAAGGCCTCATTCATTGGTCATCAGAGATACAAATTAGGAAGAATCACCTGTCTTTGGATATTGTCCTGACTCAAAAAAAAAAGAGCATCAAAATACGGTGTCCTTGTTAAGTATTTGGTCATGGTCTCTGCTTGACCTCCATGGAATTTTAAGTACTGTTTCCCCATCTAAGTAACCTGCATCTAAAAAAATTAAAAGGATCTTCACTTTTAGCAAATTGTCTTTCTGTGTGTGCCCTTAAATGTTTGACTGAGAGACATTTTAGCCATTTCATTTCTGAATGTGAGCCTTTCATCCCTGTTAACTTTTTTAATGTGATCGCCCCCGTTGATGGTCCACAAACTATATGATGTGTTCTTCATTTTATTGAATTAAGAATTTTCAATTCTTCATTCCTACATTTTGGGTTTTTAACTCAAACTTTAATATTCTCATAATTGTTTATTTTATTTATAAAAATATAAGTCATAAGCATTTATTTTAATAATTCCAAACTTACAGAGAAGTACAGTACCAGAAATACTGTGAGAATAGTCAACTTTTTTCTGAATTGTTTTTTCTTTTTTTTTTGGCCACACTACATGACATGTGGGATCTTACTTCCCTGATCAGGAATTAAACTGGTGAACCCTGCAGTGGAAGCACGGAGTCTTAACCACTGGACCTCCAGGGAGGTCCCTTGAACCATTTTTTTTTTAAAGATTGAATTTTAGTTATTTTTGGCTGTGTTGGGTCTTCGTTGCTGCGTGCGGGCTTTCTCTGGTTGCAGCGAGCGGGGGCTACTCTTCATTGCGGTGCGCGGGCTTCTCACTGTGGTGGCTGCTCTTGTTGCGGAGCACGGGCTCTAGGAGCATGGGCTTCAGTAGTTGCACTACCCAGGCTCAGCAGTTGTGGTTCACGGTCTCTAGAGCATAGGCTCAGTTGCTTTGCGGCATGTGGGATCTTTCCAGACCAGGGCTGGAACCCGTGTCCCCTGCATTGGCAGGTGGATTCTTAACCACTGTGCCACCAGGGAAGTCCCCTTGAATCATTTTTAAGAGTAAGTTGCAAGGTGATACCCCAACACTGCTGCATATTTTATACTGTGTAATTCGTGTAACTGAAGATGTTCTCCTATATCACTGAATATATCCATCAGAAGTGGATAATTAACATGGAAGTAGAAATTAACATGGAAATCCTACTATCCACAGGTAACCAAGTTTTCCCAATGGTCCCAATAATATCCTTTATCATCAAAAAAAAAAAAAAGGCCTTCTGTTACATATAGTAGTCATTTCTCAGTCTCTCAGTCTGGAACAATCCTTGAGGTTTGTTTTCATGATCTTGACATTTGAAGATTACAGGCTATTTTGCAGACTGCCCTCAAATTTGAGGGTTTGTTAATGCCTCATGATTTGGTTCAAGTACATATTTTGGGCAGGAATATCAGAAGTGATGCTATTGTGGTCCATGATTTTGATGAACCCTGGTGGTGGTGGTGTTAACTTTGATCACTTAATTGGGGTGGTGCCTGCTGGGTTTCTCCACTGAAAAGTTCCTAATAACTATTTTGTAGGGTAGTGCTTTGAGACTAAATATCCCATTCCTCGTTAAACTCTACCCCTTAGTTTAAGCATCTATTGCTGCTTCTTGGCTGAATTACTACTATGATGGCAGCCAAGTAATGTTTTTGAATCCCACATTCCTCCTATACTTATTGGTTGGCATTCTACCATAAGGAAGGCTTCCTTTTCTCTATTCATTTGCTTATGGACTCATGGGTTTGTTTTACTCAATGATTATTATATATTACTATCATTTTGATATTTTATGATATTGATGCTCATGTTGTCCCACATTTGGCCAGTGGGAGCCCCTTCAAATGCTTCTGTGACCTTTTGATATGTGCAGGAAGCAGGAAGACTCTGCTTTTTTTTTTTTAATTTTTATTCATTTATTTAATTTTTGGCTGCATTGGGTCTTTGTTGCTACGTGGGGGCTACTCATCGTGGTGGTTTCTCTTTGTTGCAGAGCATGGGCTCTAGGTGCACGGGCTTCAGTAGTTGTGGCTCGCGGGCTCAGTAGTTGTGGCTCACGGGCTCTATAGAGCGCAGGCTCGGTAGTTATGGTGCATGGGCTTAGTTGCTCTGCAGTGTGTGGGATCTTCCTGAACCAGGGCTCAAACCCATTTACACTGCATTGGCAGGCAGATTCTTAACCACTGCGCCACCAGGGAAGTCCCAAGACTCAGGTTTTATACCTAGCTGCAAAGCGCAAGGTAGGTGCTGGGAAGATGGAATAAAAACTGTTCCTGTTGTTATGAATGCTTTAGAGATGCTGAGAGAAGGTCTTTAGTGGATCATTTAATATATCTGTTCTTCATTTCAAAGGACAAATGAAATACCATTCCAGCACTTCAAGCACAAGTTGTTCCAGGCTCACCTTGTACTTTCTCTGCCCCAGTCTGAACCAGCTATTTCCCCCAAGGAGTTCTAGTTTCTTTTACTAGAGCAAGGTATTTAGAAACCAAGCCAAGGGTGCTCATTGCTATTGTGGTGCCTATTCCCAGGCCCCCTCAGTGGATGGAGCTCAGGGATATATGTATATGTATACATACATGCATCTATATTTCTGTACTTAAATATATATTGAGGGCTTCCCTGGTGGTGCAGTAGTTGAGAGTCCGCCTGCTGATGCAGGGGACACAGGTTCGTGCCCCAGTCCAGGAAGATCCCACATGCCGTGGAGCGGCTGGGCCCGTGAGCCATGGCCGCTGAGCCTGTGCTCCACAACGGGCGAGGCCACGACAGTGAGAGGCCTGACAGTGAGAGGCCCGCGTATCGCAAAAAAAAAAAATACATATATATATGTTGAAAACCAGTTCAAACCAGTACCTTTGATTCCAATCCAACACCACAGGATTTATTCTAGTTTTTATTCTTTCTCTCTGTACTTGTTCTCTTTTCCAACAATCCCAAATGCCCACAATCCTCAACATATTGGGATAATCCAGTCATATGTAACCATTCTTTTGTCACCACACATGGATGCCCTCTCACCTCTTGGGCTCTTTGACACCCTCTCCAAGCCACTGTTTCCATCATTACCTCACCTAGTCACCCTCCTCACCCAGACACCCTCCTGCCCTGGATTCAGCACCCCACAGAGCCACCACCACCCCTCTGCCCCTGCACTAACACCTACCTTGCTTGGTTTCACCTGTTTTAAAAGGTAGGAGTAAAGGAGCGCCCATCTTTTCCATTGTAATGAATTTATTTAAAATGAAAACACTGGGGCTTTCCTGGTGGCGCAGTGGTTAGGAATCCGCCTGCCAATGCCGGGGACACGGGTTCAAGCCATGGTCCGGGAAGATCCCACATGTTGTGGAGCAACTAAGCCCGTGCACCACAACTACTGAGCCTGCGCTCTAGAGCCCACGAGCCACAACTACTGAGCCCACGTGCCACAACTACTGAAGCCCATGTGCCTAGAGCCCATGCTCCACAACAAGAGAAGCCACTGCAATGAGAAGTCTGTGCACCGCAATGAATAGTAGCCCCCGCTCGCTGCAACTAGCGAAAGACTACACGCAGCAACGAAGACCCAGTGCAGCCAAAAATAAATAAATTTTAAAAATAAAATGAAAACACTGAGTCACTGGAATGTATTTCATTTGTCTTTTGAAATGAAGAACAGCTTTATTAAATGATCCACTAAAGACCTTCCTTGCAGAAGTCCGCAAGGCTGTGATAGACTTCACCTCAGAGGTCACCTACGCCCAGCCAGCTGAGGGGGCATCTCCAACAAGGTCTCCATCCATGCAGCAGTGACGGGACTTCCAGTAGAGGAGGTGGTCTGCCTCAGTGCTCGCATCAACACCACTCGCTACAAGCTGATGGTGGCAGATACTGTGATTGAGAAATTTGCTTCAATTAAGAGTGAAATTGAAAAACTGAAGATGAACAAGGACCACTTAGAGAAGGTTTTACAAGGTGGGTCAGCAAAAGCCAAAGAATTAGCATATCCCATGTGCCGGGAGATGAAAAAATTGGTGGGACTTCTATAAGAAGTTTCAACTAGTCACAAAAAGGCTTTTCTATCTTTTGGTCTGTGCACTCCAGTAAAGGCAGCTTTCCTCACAAGAGAAAAATTATAGTTTGGGGACACTTAATTTGGTACACCTGATCATTGGCTTCATTTGATGAATAATGATTTGTAGCTTTCAAAAACAGAACAAGAAAACCTTCCTTTGGCGTCGCTGAAGCATTTCAAAGCAACAGGAACAATTTTTATTCCATCATCCTAGTACCTGCCTTGTGCTTTGGGCTTAGGTATAAAAGTTGAGCCTTTTCCTCCCCCTCTCCCACTCCCTGTACCTTTCTGCCACCTGCCAAGCTCTCTGACTCTTTATCTGTCAAGCTAACTTGAACTCTGTAAGGGACTTTGCATAATTTTTCAGCCTTGGAATCACTAATGGGGGGCAGAGGACAATTAAATATGGTTAGGGTAGATTAAAGTATGACCTCAGTGCCACTCAAAAAAATACAGACTGCCTGGACTATAAGTCTGACTCCAGTCTGACTCGATACTCTTTTTTTTGAATTTTATTTTATTTACTTTTTTATACAGCAGGTTCTTATTATCTATTTTACACATATTAGTGTATATATGTCAATCCCAATCTCCCAATTCATGCCACTACCCCCCACCCCACCCCACCCCGCCACTTTCCCCCCTTGGTGTCCATACGTTTGTTCTCTACGTCTGTCTGACTCAATACTCTTAAAGAAGAAAAGTGCTTGTGTTGGCTGGGAAGGTAGCTCCACATGTGAAACTGCTCAGGAAGTTGTGTGGTTTAGATTCGAGTCTAGTAGAGAAGTGTTTCTGAAACTGATCTTCTTAAGTGGTGTTAATTTGGCTGAGGAGATAAATTCAACGTTGTTTGAAACATGAGGGACAGTTTAATTTGAGACAGGTGCACCAGAGCTTTTAGAAGCCGTGTTCCTGAAGGTGGTGCCCAGGGTCAGGGTGTAACACTGTCACCTGGAGACCATGGGTTCTTACACCTCAGAAGTGATTCATCGCCCGATTTTGTGTGCTTCATCTTGAACCTGCCCTCTGCTAATGCTGTCAAATCTATGCAGTGGGTCCACTACCTGCCTTCGTGTGAGTTCATACTCTCTTGGCTCTGACTAGGAAATTAGGGCCTTGGAAACTTAGTAGGAAAAGGAAAATCTAACGTACTAAGACATCCTACTTTCCTCTAATTGATTCCTATCTTTGATTAAAGACGTTACTTTAGTAATAGTAGGGGGTTCTATCTGTGGCTTAAAAGATGAACTCAGGACAAACCGCTTCTTTCACTCTGTTCACAAAGGCCTTTTTTTGGTTTGTGGCTGCAGCTGCTATTTTCAGTGCCGGGCTGCATCGATGCGTTGCACATTTTTATATGCTTCTTAATTTGGTGTGCAGGTTGATTTGGGAGCCTGGGTTGAGAGGTGGGAGGAGTGCTGGTGATGAATTTTGCAAGTAAAAACACCAAAATGGTGTGTCACAGCCACCTCACTTTACTCCAGTGAATTTCTAGGTGCAAGATTGGATATCGATTGTCTCTTGACTGTAGTCAGTGGACTGTACTACATGACCAGGTTACAGGACAAACAGCCACAGTCAGATTCCATGCTCCAGTGGGGGCCCTGAGACACAGTAGCCAGTAACCTTGACCAAGGGCTCAAACTTGGCATCTTCACCCTGAGGTAAGCCCCAAATTGCATTCATTCATTCATCCCCCACCTTCCTTTCTCCATTAAAACTTAAAATATCCAGGAATTCCCTAGTGGTCCAGTGGTTAGGACTCCGTGCTTTCACTGCTGAGGTCCCAGGTTCAATCCCTAGTTGGGGAACTAAGCCCACGGCGCAGCAAAAAAAAAAAAAAAAAAAAAAAATTCCTTAGAAGGAGCCACACTTTAAACACTTCCACGGGGAGGAGCAGGACTGGAGAAAGCCCTCATGTCCTGTGCCGCCAATGAGCCCCCCATGCCCTGCTCAGCCTTGCTTCCCATTGTTCAGCATTTATTGGGTGATTAAGGCTGACACTCAGTGGAGCTCAGGAAATGATGAATTCCTTGGGGGAACTTTGTATTCTCAGCACTTAGCCGAGTAGCCAGCACCTGGCCCACGGTCGTGCACGATGCATGAGGACTGAATGACTAAATAGCTTTTTCCTGCCATGCCCCCACCCCCGACAACAGACATGCATTGGCACACAGTTTGTATTTAACTTCAGAAGACCGTAGTGTACAGGACTGTGGTTGCAAGTATCAGCAGCTCAAGCTGGCTTAAGGGAGAAAACAGAAGGTAGGAGGACACAGAGTGTCTCATGGACGCCCAGGCAGAAAGGTAGAGGGGCCTCAGGAGCCCTGGGAAGTGTGTACTCACCAGCACTCCCCAGTCTGGCCAAGGACCTTCCCTGTTCCTTGGTCCACTTGTAGGAGGCGACCATCAACCCTAAGGCTTGATGTCTCTGTAATATGAGTGTGTTTCTCTGTGTGTGTGTGTGTTTGCACGCGCACACACAGTTAGGAGTAAGCAGTTGCCAGAATGGGTTTACAGACCAAGCAGCGTCCCCAAAAGGCATCCACAGAGCACCCTTTATGTGACATCTGGGCACCACCATTATTTACTTGATCTTTTAAAATTACTTACATTCTTAAATTTATTTTTATTTTTTATTTATTTATTTTATTTTTTTTTTGCGGTACGCGGGCCTCTCACTGCCGTGGCCTCTCCCGCTGCGGAGCACAGGCTCCGGACGTGCAGGCTCAGTGGCCGTGGCTCAGGGGCCCAGCCGCTCTGCGGCATGTGGGATCTTCCTGGACTGGGGCACGAACCCGTGTCCCCTGCATCGGCAGGCAGACTCTCAACCACTGTGCCACCAGGGAAGCCCCATCTTAAATTTATTTTTAAAGGAAACTATATCACTGTGATAAATGTAAAATAAGTATTTGTCCTGAACAAAAGTATTTTTAAAAAATAAATACAATGAAAATGAGAATAATATAAGTTCTATCTGGATCCCATTGCTGGTCAAAAGCTCTGAGCCCCAGGCCTGGAAACACCGCAGTGGACAGAGCAGAGTCACAGCTCTCTCGGAGCTCACACTTAAATGGGGCGATTCCAACAGTAAACCTATAAAACATGAGTCAGGTGGGCATATGCCAGGAAGAATCGAGCAGGGTAGGGAGGATAGAGAGGTGACACGGAGTAGGGGAAAGGGCCCTCTGAGGTGGGGTGGGCAGAGAAGATCTCCTGGAGGAGGTGACATTTTTCATGGGATGTGTGGAGGCAGGGCCTTCAAGGCAGAAGGAACGGCCACTGCAAAGGCCTAAGGATCTTGGTAGACTCCACCCCACGGCATGGGCAACACTGCATCACAAATAGAAGCTTAGGGGACCATTGCTCACTCTTGTAATAAAAGTATCTGCCTTTAGCACCTTTTAATAAGCATATTACTAGGAGTTCGCTGGTGGTCCAGTGGTTAAGACTCCACCTTCCAATGCAGGGGACTCAGGTTCGATCCCTGGTCGGGGAACTAAGATCACACATGCCGCGGGGCAACTAAGCCTGCCTGCTCTACAGCCCGCGCGCCACAACTAGAGAGCCCTGCATGCCGCAACTACCGATGAATTTAAAAAACTAATTAATGAGAGTATTACCCAAGTGCACTAAGAAATTAGAGAGAATGATTACTTGTCTCCTTCAGACCCTCAGGTCCAGGATCTGGATTCTTCTCGGTTCATTTAGGGACAATTAAAATTATGAAGGCAGCCCAACTCACAAGAGTCTCTTATATAAACCAGGATTATTGATCTGTGATCTGAGGCATACCTGACAAGCCAAGGGGATCTCCCCAGGAAAGGAAGCTGCTTGAGAAACTGAAGATCAGAAGTTGATTGCTAAGAATACACCAGAGCCTCAGAGTCAGTGGCACAAAGAGAGGCTTCTGTCAAGCCGTGACTGTCCCGAATCCCCTGTCTGCACGGGTGAGGCAACCACTGAGCAGATCTGTAGTAACACTACCTGGCATTTGTTTAGACCTTAATACTCTAAAAAGGCTTTTCATATGTTTAATCCTCACGGCACCCCTGTGAAGTATAATTATCTCCTTTTTACAGATGAGGAAATCTGAAGTTCGGGGAGAATAAATGGTTTACCAAGGTCAGAGGACTAGTGTTAATCATAAGGTAATTAGCCTAAGATTAAGGAGGGGTGGTTTGATATAAATGATATTTGACATAATATAGGGGGTTAAACATTCTTGGCTCCAACCAACTGTGCCTGCCCGGGAACATGTCACACCTGCTCAGAGGTTAACCCTATTGTGAGGAGGAGAGATTCCCGGGCCCCATCTGCCCCAAATCTCCCAAGGGAAAGAAGAACACTGCAACTGTCAGAAGTGTAATCAAAAGTCCATGAAATCAGCTACATAAATTATGTTGGTTTTGCAACATTGTACAGTTTGCAACATTTTCATCAAAATAGAAAATTTTAACCCACCACCTTTACCCTGTGTCCTGTGGCCCTGCCTGCGAGGTGAGGCTCAGCCTGGGGTGAAAGGAGGACCTGGATTCCGTGCCTCATCTTCCCAAGGGTCTCCACTGGGTTGGGGCCAGTGTCATGGACCGTGTCCTGTTGAGTGGCACCATGCTCGTGCTCAGAAGGGCCCTCACCAGGTTCAATGCTCTGCTGTCACCATCTTGAAATTCTTAACAATTTTTTAACAAGGGCCCCGATCCTGCTGCTGCTTCTTCCTTGCTGCTTTTCCTCCCTCTTTCTCCTTCCCCAGGAAAAAGGGGTCTTCTCTTCCCATCTTGTCAGCTGGTCCTTGGTGGCCCTAGGTTGGGCCTTTCACCCAGGGCAGGACCCCCTGCCTGCCTTGGCTCTTTCTGCCTTTCCAAGCCCCTCCCCCCCATCAGGAGGGCCTTCCAGGCATACCAAGCCTGGACCTGCACAGCTCACTGCTCCTGCTGGAAGGGCCCTGCGCGCACCCTATCTCCTCACAGCCGCTACCATCTCCTCATTCAGGGCTCAGCTGCAACATCCCCCCTCTGAGACTCCTTTCCCACCAACAACCTTGACCAGTGTCACCGCCACTCCTCAGAGCCCTCCTGTGCCCTCACTCACTCCACATTATGAGGCTTTATTGTATTCCTGACACCTGGAACTATTATTTGTTTATTGTCTGCCTCCTGCCTCTAGACTATAAGCTCCTTGGGTTCAAGAGACTTTGTCAACTTTGTGCACAGTTGTATCCTCAGTACCTACAATGGTGTCCTGCACATAGTTGGTGCTCAATAAATACTTATTGTGTGGGTGAGTGCACAGAGGTGCTGGTTCCACAGAGAGATCAGGCATCAAAGTGAGGAAAGTCAAGTTCTGGCATCTAATCCAGCAGGAAATAGTGGGGCTGGAGATGGAAGCCCAAGCTGGTAGCCCAGGGCCTGTGGACAGAAGTTGCCCTGTAAATGTTTCTCAGGAGCCAGGCATACCTGGGAAAGAGTAGGGAGTAAGAGCCCACAAGAGAGCAAAGCTGCTCATCTCCCCAAGGGAAGGGGCCCACTCAGGGTGGTTTCGTGGTACAGAGATTGCAACAGAGTGAGGAAGCTGATCCACTTTGAATCTTTAAATGCCACCAACACTTGGATAATTCCCAAATCTATGTCACGAGCTAGGGATCTCACCTGATCCTTGAACTAGTTTATCTAAATACCTCCTGATGTCTCTCTCCCCTAGAAGGCCCTCAGGCACCTCAAACTCTGTCTGTCTGTCCAAAGCAACTCATAAGAGCACAGACCAGGATGGAAATCCTGGAGTCACTAATTCATTTGTGCTCTGCATCATCTTAGCTCAGTTACCAGATTCCTCTCAGTTTCCTCAACTGTCAGTCAGGTATGAACAATAATAATCATCCAGCAGCCCGAGCGGCCCCCATAACTCCATCCTAACTCCTTGAGGGGACAGCATTGAGAGCCAGCCTCTGTGGGCTATTATGTATTTATAAGGCTAGTTTACGCAAGGCACGCTTTAGCTTTATCGTATGTTGTGTATTTAGCAGTTATATAGATGGTATGTCCCTTGGCAACTTTTGTCTAGAGAGAATAACCATGTGTCCCTGAGTCTTGATAAGATTGTAGCAAGAAGCATTAATCTACATCTTCTCTCAAGTCTCAAAGAACAGTTAAGAGGAGATAAAACCTTCGAGCTTTCAGTGAGTTTCAGGTTGTTGCCCTCAGCCAGAGTCAGCTTCTTCATGAGGCACAGGGCACAATCTCCTCTACAGTGCATTGACTTGGGCCCACAATACTTTCAGGGGCCCTTGAAAACGTTTTAATTTGATTTATTTTAAAACCAGAAGAGGGGAATCCCCTGGTTTTCCAGTGGTTAGGACTTCGTGCTTTTACTGGAGGGCCCAGGTTCAATCCCTGCTCGGGGGAACTAAGATCCCACAAGCCCGCAAGCCACCTGGTGCAGCCAAAGATTAAAAAAAAAAATTTTTAGTAAATTAAAAAAAAAAAACAGAAGGAAAAAATGAATAGTTGGAAATGAATATATGATAATGAAGGCAGCCTAGGTTATGTTTGTTTTTATACCAATACATTTATTAAAAAAAAAAAATTGGCGGCTTCCCTGGTGGTGCAGTGGTTGAGAGTCTGCCTGCTGATGCAGGGGACACAGGTTCATGCCCCGGTCCGGGAAGATCCCACATGCCGCGGAGCGGCTGGGCCCGTGAGCCATGGCCGCTGAGCCTGCGTGTCCGGAGCCTGTGCTCTGCAATGGGAGAGGCCACAACAGTGAGAGGCCCGCGTACCGCAAAAAAAAAAAAAAAATTTAATGAATGGAGGAAAGGGCTCATGAAATCAAAAGTGCCCAGAGCCCATGAAAGTCACAGTGTGACTAGGCCCCTCAGGTGGCATCAGCCTCCCAGATGGAGGGGCAGAGTTGATGGAGGTAGATGTGAGTGAACCCCTCACTCTACCTTCCCCGTCTGCCCAGCCCACACTGTGTCTCAGGGAAACATCTGTGGAGAGAATTGTTGTGTAAAGTCTTTAGCATTTCTGTATGCATATAGGGCAGTCTAACTGTTTGAGCAAAGTCTCAGTGGGTCAGGAATTTGGGACGGTGGCATCCGTGGCATCGAGGGAAAACATCCAGGCTTTTTACATTTATTTGTACAGAAATGACTTCCATAAATGGTATTTTCCTGGAGCACAGAAGAGCAGGACTTCTCGGGAGGATGTTACAGAGCAGGTAACCCTTGGGCAGGGTCTTGGAAGATGAGTTTACCAAGTGGATGGGGATGGGATGATGGTGTCCAGCCAAAGAAATGGAATTTCACAAAGACCCATTTATGGGGGAAGAGCAGCAAATGGACAGGATCATGGCTGTTCTGGAAGGATGGTACATGGGACAGTTCTCTGAGAAAGAAATGGAAAATTTTATTGGAGCTAACCTGAGGATTATAACCCTGGAGACAGTCTTTCAGAAAACTCTGAGGACTGTTCCATCAGTTAGAGGTCAAAGCACAGTTATATAAGCTTTTGAGACAAAGGGTCTACATCAAATGATGTAGTATTGACAGTTGACACAATCCAGACCTACACGTGCACAGTGAGTAGTGGGTCATGGGTCATTGTGGCCCCCTACAAGATTAAGAAGGAAGGTTATTGCTTAAGAAGGTCTGGTTGATGCGGATGCACACTACACACTAAAGGGGAGAGAGGAGGCCCAAACAGGCAAAGAAAAATTTTGTTTAAATTTTTCTCGTCTTGCCATAGAATATGAATTTTACTTCATCAATGCCATAATTAGGGCTTCAATCCAGAGAAGAAGGAAGAGACTTCAGGGTATGGTAGGAGAGCCTCCCAGTTTGAGCCACCCACGGCCATCCTGTGGGGCCATCTAGCAGCCAGATACAAATCTGAAACCAAGAAATTGGTGGGAAAGGATTTCAGTTAGGGAATCACCCGCATAAACGTGGTGGTTGGTTGAAGCCATTGCAGTGGGTGATATCTCAGTGAGAGCCGGAAAAAAAAAAAAATGGGAGAAAGAATCCAGATATACAATGAAAAAGCAGAAGCGGTGGAAGGTGAGGAACCATTCAAGGTTCATGGCTGGAGATTGACCAGGGAGGCGACAACAGAGCCGATGGAGGCTAACAGTGGTTGTCCTCAGCTGGTGTAATCCTGTTTTTTTTCCCCCTTGTTATTTTCTGTATTTTTTTAACTCTTTTATCAGTAAGTATATATTGCCCTTTTTGGCTAAAATAGACATTTTGGAAAAATAAAAGGGGTAGTTCCCAATAGGTTAAGCGCTGCTGAGAGGCCGAGTGCACTGAAGGCTGAGCAGACTTAGAGACATTGCCCACCTTCTTCCCGCAAAACCGCTCCCCTGCCCCAAACCTCCAACCCCCAGGGGAACCAGTGCAACTCCTGGCAGCCGTGTTTTCCTCCCAGGGACCTGTTCTTGGCCACAGATGATTGGACAAGGGTGTTCATGTGATACCAGCTAAGCCAATCAGAGCCCTCCCCAGGAGATTGCCTGGAGAGGGCGGCGTGAGCTTAGAGCCGGGGCGATCTCCAACAGGCAGGCCGACCTTGAGACCCAGGTTAAGGGCGTAGCAGCCAGAGGGGAGAGCCTGTAGAAACAAAAGGCCCGAGGGGGTAAAGCCTGGGTATTTAAGGAACTAAGTGGAGGCCAGGGTAGGGTCACCGGAAAGAATGGTGGAGTAGGTTGGAGAAAGCCAGGACTAGACCACCAAGGGCCTCAGAAACCCCGCTGAGTTGGGGGTTTTCTCATTACAAGGAGAAGCTGTTGGAGGGTTTTAAAAGAGGGAGTGGTCTGACCTGAATTACAATTTTAAAAGATTAGCAATGCTGGAAAATGTGCTGGTGGTGGTGGGGCAAGCGTAAGGAGCAGTTTGGAGGCTCCCGCGCTATGCAGACCCCTGAGGGTGGACCAGACGTCAGAGGCGGCGGGGAAGATGCAGGGAGCAGGGGTCCAGACAAGACCCAGTGGTTGGGGGGCTGGTGAGGGAAGGGTGGAATCGGGGCAGATGATAGGTGAGGGGGATGCTATTATTGAGATGGGAAAGAAGGGAAGACGTTAAGACCTCAGTTTGGACATGTTAAGTTTGAGATGTTGATGGCCCATCACAGGGGAGATGCTGAGAAGAAAGCAGTGGGGTACATCAGTCTGGAGTTGGGGGATGTCAGAGCTTGGATGCTGGAAATATGGGTGGCATCAGCATGCAGCTGGTGTTAAAGCCACCAGCCTAGATGAGACCACCTGGGAACTAGAGAGAAGGGGCCCAGCACAAAGGCCTGGGGTCCCCCAACATTCACAGGACTGGTAGAGGGGACGGAGCAAGGAAGGGAGGGGGGGAACCGAATGTGTTTTGACCCAGAAGCCCACATTGGAGACTCCCCTGGGTTACCCCCCTGCCAAGGCCAGAGAGGGCTTTTTAGATTTGATAAAGAAGTCACCCGACTTTGAACACTCTGGGTGGAGTGGTGGATCTGAAAGTTAAATTGGGGTGGGCCTCTTCCCTGAATGAAAGCTGGATTAAAAAGTAGCTATGGGGGGCTTCCCTGGTGGCGCGGTGGTTGGGAGTCCGCCTTGCGATGCAGGGGACGTGGGTTCGTGCCCCGGTCTGGGAGGATGCCACATGCCGCGGCCATGGCCGCTGGTCCTGCGCGTCCGGAGCCTGTGCTCTGCGGCGGGAGAGGCCACAGCAGTGAGAGGCCCGCGTACCGAAAAAAAGAAGAAAAAAAAAAAGTAGCTATGGGGCTTCCTTGGTGGCGCAGTGGTTGAGAGTCCGCCTGCCGATGCAGGGGGCGCGGGTTCGTGTCCCGGTCCGGGAAGATTCCACATGACGCGGAGCGGAGACCACAACAGTGAGAGGCCCGCGTACTGCAAAAAAAAAAAAAAGTATCTGTGGAGGACCTTTTGGGGGCAAATGAAATATGAAAATGGACTTTATATTAGATTATTGTATCAGCATTTAATTTCTTGGGTGTGATAATGGTCTGTGGTTATGAAACAGGGGGAAGGGGCTTCCCTGGCGATCCAGTGGTTAAGACTCCACACTTCCACTGCAGGGGGCGGGGTTTCATTCCCTGGTGGGGGAACTAAGATTCCACATGTCACGTGGTGCAGCCAAAAAAAAGAAACAGGAGGGAAGAGGGCAGGGCACAACCTTTAAAAGAATGACATAGCTGTTGAAGATACCACAAAAACTGGTTAGAACTGATTAGGCCCAAGATGGTGGAAGATTCCACTTCCAGTAGACCTTGAGTCTCATTATACGCTCATTGTAATACATTAGCATCTAAATGGCACACTCGCGGGCACCAGGATCGTTCTGAGGCTAACCACAAAAGGCTAAAAAGTGGGCAGTGGCCCAATTCTTGGAAACCCCTGCCCTCCCCCGCCAAATAGTTGGAATAATTCTCCCACTTTTATGGGCTGGGTAATTGCATAATTAGCCTATATAATTATCCATCCCATAAAACTAACCACCCCAGGGAATTCCCTGGCAGTCCAGTGGTTAGGACTCCACGCTTTCACTGCCTTGGCCTGGGTTCAATACCTGGTCGCGTAACTAAGATTCCGCAAGCCATGTGGCAAAAAAAAACAACAGCCTAAACTAACCACCCCATATTTTGGGGTCGCTCTTGCCTTTTGAGGCAGACTGCATTCTGTCTATGGAATGTGTATCTCTCTAAATAAATCCACTTCTTACCTATCACTTTGCCTCTTGCTGAATTACTTCTGCACTGAGACATAAAGAATCTGAGCTTCATTAAGTCCTGAGACCTGGTGTGTGATCTCAATTAAAAGACAGTGGGTTCGAGTCCCAGCCCATGGGTTCGAGTCCCATCTGATTTGTGCAGTTTCAGTTACGTGAGAGAGGTCTGGTTCTTAGGAGACACATGTTGTAGTATTGTAGTATTTAGGGGTGAGGGAGCAAGATGCCTGAAAGTTTTCCAGTGGTTCAACAATAACAAACTATACATATATATCTGTATATGTTACATATAATATATGTAATATTTATATAAATTGTATTTATGTTATATATAGGTATATACATAGGTATATACATAGTTTATATATAGGTATTAGATTTATATATAGTTTATATGTATCTATTAGAGAGATATAGCATATGTGGCAAAATGCTAATTGGAAAATCTAGGTTGGGGGCTGTTTTAACACTTTTTCAACTTTCCTGTAGGCTTAAATTTTTCCTAGGGACTTCCCTGGCAGTCGGATGGTTAAGACTCCACACTTCCACTGCAGAAGCCCTGGTGGCGCAGTGGTTAAGAATCTGCCTGCCAGTGCGGGGGACACGGGTTCAAGCCCCGCTCCGGGAAGATCCAGCATGCTGCGGAGCAACTAAGCCTGTGCGCCACAACTACTGATCCTGCGCTCTAGAGCCCACGAGTCGCAACTACTGAAGCCCGCGTGCCTAGAGCCTGTGCTCTGCAACAAGAGAAGACACCGCAATGAGAAAGCCAGTCACCGCAACGAACATCGCCACAACTAGAGAAAGCCCGCGTGCAGCAGCAAAGATCCAAGGCAGCCAAAAATAAAATAAATAAATAAATTTTAAAAGTAAAAAAAAAAGGAAAAAAAATTAGAAAGAGTGAACTGGCAGGACTGTGCTCCCACCCTGTTTGTTGTTTGGCTTGAGGCGTCCCAGCACCGGAGCCTGCAGGTTGTTGGGTGGTGCGGGGGTGGCGGCCTCCAAGAGAGCTCACGCAGATGACTGGTCCCCAGTGCCTCTGCCACCAGTGTCCTTGCCCCCACAATGAACCACAGCTGCCCCCCACACCCCCTGCTTCCCCCGAGACCCTCCATGACCAGTTTTTGAAGAGCCGGAAGATCCAGGCAACAGGTCGTTATTCTCTGAAATTATCTCTCCGATTTCGGATGTGAAGTTCAGCCACAGTGGGAGGTATATCATGACCAGAGACTATCTGACCATCAAAGTTTGGGATCTCAACATGGAAAACCGCCCCACTGAGACTTACCTGGTTCACAGCTACCTCTGCAGCAGGCTGTGCTCCCTCTACAAAAATGACTGCATTTTTGATAACTTTGAGTGTGTGTGGAATGGGTCAGACAGTGTCATTATAACAGGCTCCTACAACAACTTCTTCAGGATGTTTGACCGAAACAGCAAGTGTGATGTTACTCTTGAGGCCTTGAGGGAAAACAGCAAACCCCAAGCTATCCTAAAACTGAGCAGTGTGCGTGAGGGGCAAGCAGAGAAAAGGCGAGATCAGTGTCGACAGTCTGGACTTTAGCAAAAAGATCTTGCATACAGCTTGGCATTTTTCAAAAGATATTGTAGCAGTGATAGCTACAAATAACCTATATATATTCCAGGACAAAGTAACTAGGAGGACACGTTATTAATAATCTCACATACTGAGTTTTAGTCAAACACTTGTTAAAAATATTTTTATTTTATTTTTTTTGGCCGCACGGCATGTGGGATCTTAGTTCCCCGACCAGGGATCACACCCATGTATGCTGCAGTGGAATCACGGAGTCTTAACCACTGAACTGCCAGGGAAGTCCCTCAAACACGTTTTTTAAATGTTTCTTTGGGTGTTCATTTGATGCATTGACCTTAATTTCCCTCTTTGTAATAGAATTCAGTTGGAGTCCAACTTTCCCAAATCCCAAGTTCTAAGAAACTTTTGTCAAACCCGATAGGTTCTGGGACACTTCTGTTTAGAATTGAGAGCTGCCAGCTAACAGTAGGTCTTCCATAGTTGATTTGAATTTCTGATGCTTTTATTGCCCTGTTTTCTCTGGTGGGTCCAGTGTTTTGTTTCTAGGTGTCTGCTGAGGTAAAATGAAATTGTAGTATTTAAAGAGAAAAGAGAGAAGTTTTTTTAAATTAAGCAATTTCATTTGATTGAAAAAATTCAACAAAAAATAAACACCGTTTACTCTAGAAAACAAAGAAAAAAAGAAGTTAATGGCAGCTGTAGAGGAAGTGGAAACAGCCAAGTTTTCAAGGAGAGAAATGGTATAGTACCAGGAGGGGATCGTGAGGTCAAGGGAGGGTTTTGCACAAAAATGTTTAAAATGAGAGCAAGAGTGTATGTTGACAGGAATGTTCCTGTGGAAAGGGAGAAATTGATGTTGTAAGAAAGGGGTGAGAGGTGCCGGAAAAAGTCCTTGGGAAGGCTGGCCAACGGGTGGCCCCAAGCGTGGAGGGGACACCGCACTGAGGTGCTGCGCTGGGCCCTGGGATCGGTGCGGGGGGGGGCAACCCCTCAGGAAGTAGGATCTGAGGCTCTCAGCTGACAAGAGTCAGGAGGGCAAGTGGTTGTTTCAAGCAGATTGAGGCGCAGAGCCAAAGAAAAAGTGGCAAATCTGTTTGGTGTTTAAGATCTGAATGGCGATTGTTCATCAGCTTAGGGAAAGAGCCAACAGGGGAGAGATTTAAGTCCTTACCCCTCTGCTACTCAGTTTTTCCATCTGTAACATGAGGGGATTGAACTGGGGGCTCTCAAAGGACCCTGCAAACTCCTGTTCACTCAGGGTCCCTTATGATACCTGATGGAGAGCTTTTACTGAATAGCATGTGTTTGGGTTGTTAAAGGATTAAAGATGGCTAGTAAAAATTGGACACTTGCCTAAGAGGTTTCTAATTGAGGGTAAAAACCAAGAGATACAGAGAGACACTTGAAAGGAAGACTGCTTAAGGCTTGAGGGCACCCCTGGGGGAGCAGGGGGGTGGCCCGGAGGTTGCTGGGGCGCTGAGATGCCTTGACGACGCTTGGATAAACGCAGTACGAGGTCCCTTTGAGCGTAAATTCTGCTGTCTCTGGGCTCTCGCTGAAGCTGGCATTGCACAGCGTGAAATGAAACAGCACATTAATGTGATTAACACTGAATAAACCTCCGTGTGTGAGCAAATATAGCTTGAAGCGGGTTCAGGAATTTGAAAGTATCTATTATTAAAGACAGCCTGCAGGGGCCGTGGCATCCAATGACAAGCCAGAGGCTGCTACCGGCATCTAATATTCCCAGAGTCGTTTCCTTTCGCAAAGTGCATTTGCAGGCTTCTGTGCTAGGCTCTTCCCTGATCCTCCAAGGAGGATTATCACCACTGCCCCCATTTTATAGATGAAGAAACTAAAAGCATTGTCAACAGTAGGCCTCTCAGGCCGCTGAAGGCAGAGACCTTGCCTATCATCACTGGCTCCCCAGTGGCAGGCAGAAGGCCAGGGCAAGGGGAGGAGCCTCTCAGCCCCTGAGAGCCGGCCCAGCGAGCCACGAGCGCTGTGCTGGGACTTCCACGTCTGGCGTCACTGCTAAGCACCAGGCTGTGTGCTGCAAGCCTCACACAGATGGTCTCACTTAGTCCTGATGACAACCCTTGGCAGTTGGTATTATTAACCCCAAGAGGAAACTGAGGGCAGACAGGTTAAATAACTTGCCAAAGGTCACCCAGCAGAATCAGGATTCAGGCTTGGATTTGTCTGAAGCGAAGCATGTGCTTGACTGCCGAGCTGGACGCTGTCTTCCAGGAGAGTATGGTGCGGACGTCTGGAATTCTTACAGCCCCCGTGCTCGACAGCCGTTAGCACAGCGCTGAGCACAGTTAGTAGGGTGGCACCAGTGTCAGTGAGTAGAGACTGAGGGGCAGACAATCTGAACGGATGAATGGGTAGAGATGTGAATTCCTGTCTTGTGGGGTCTTCCTCTTCAAATTGAAGATTTCCCCAAAGCTTATGAATGCTCGATCTAATTAAGGCAAAAAGGCATCTGAGAATTGCTAGGCCTTTCCTTTATTAACTGTCAAGTCCAATCTGTAGGCTGTTTACGTGCCGAGGTCAGAGATCAGTCTTTAGCTGCTCGCCTTTCATTCATCTGGCAAAGCCCGGAACATAAAGTTTATTGATGCAAAACTGATTGGCAGGCAGGGGTAACGAGGTGGCAGGGACAGGGAATATCAGAAGGAGTTCTAAGCCAGTCGGGTCACTCCTGCTCCCTTGCCGTGCTAACTTCACGTGCTCCAGGTTCCTGGGTCATAGCTCATAGCTTTCTGCACCACAGTCTAGATGAGCAGCAAATGTCTGGACCTTGGGCAGTGTTCACAGAGCACATCAAGATGGGGAGGGGAAGGAGTCCTTTCTCCCTGTTTGTCTGTTAGTTTGGAAAGGAGAGAGTGAGGCACGGAAGGTTAGGTATGGATGGCCTTGAAACTTCACAGATCAAAAGGAATTCCCATGTAAGCTTGCATCGGAGAGGCCTGGGAATTGGGAAGAGGAAGGTCATTGTTACACCAGCCCAGGACTAAGTTGCTCCCTGTCTCTGGTGAGCTCCTGTGGGGCCTCCTCCATGCCCACCAGCAAGAAGAGGTGGGAAAGCACGTGTGGGTCCACACCTGGCTCTATCTACTCGCAGCGTCCTCAGGATAAAAACCAGGAGTAAGGGGCTTCCCTGGTGGTGCAGTGGTTGGGAGTCTGCCTGCCGATGCAGGGGACGTAGGTTCGTGCTCTGGTCCGGGAAGATCCCACATGCCGCCGAGTGGCTGGGCCTGTGAGCCATGGCCGCTGAGCCTGTGCGTCCGGAGCCTGTGCTCCGCAACAGGACAGGCCGCAGCGGTGAGAGGCCCGCGTACCGAAAAAAAAAAAAAAACACAAAAAAAACCAGGAGTAAGGCACTAAGTTCCAAAAGAGGGAGTTGGACCCAGGAATTGTTGTACTCATGCCACTCAGGATAGGGAAGGTCTCAAATATTATTTATTTTTATTTTTAAAAATAAATTGATTTATTATTTTTATTTATTTTTGGCTGCGTTGGGTCTTTGTTGCTGCGCGCAGGCTTTCTTTAGTTGCGGCTAGTGGGGGCTACTCTTCATTGTGGTGCGCGGGCTTCTCATTGCGGTGGCTTCTCTTGTTGCAGAGCACAGGCTCTAGGCGTGCGAGCTTCAGTAGTTGTGGCACATGGGCTCAGCAGTTGTGGCTTGCAGGCTCTAGAGCACAGGCTCAGCATTTGTGGCACAGGGGCTCAGTGGCTCCGTGGCATGTGGGATCTTCCCAGACCAGGGCTCGAACCCGTGTCCCCTGCATTGGCAGGCGGATTCTCAACCACTGCGCCACCAGGGAAGCCCATCAAATATTATTTATTTTTATCAGGACCAAACTGGATTCTGCCTGATCTGAGGAAAAAACCCTGACTGCAGGTCATTGTAAATGCCTTCTTAGTCTCTGCAACTCAGAAATAGTGGTTTTCCACATCAGTCAGCTGTCTGGATTCAACCCCCCACACTCATACATCACAAAGCAAAAAAATAACAAAATTAAAACAAACCAAACCCCCAACCCTCGTTTCATTTCCTTAGAAAACAGTCCAGGTTCAAGGTCTAGTCTGAGCAGGGAATGTCTCCTCTCCTGATCTGTTTCTGGATAGGCAGGGGGGCAAAGTCCCTTTTCCTCTTCTCCGTGACAGGGTGTCGCACAGAGCTCCAGAGAGAAATGTCCACCAAGGAGCAGAGCTGGACCCAGGGCTCCTGTGCCTGTGACCTCCCTTGAGTTCAGTGCTCATGTTGGGCAGTGGCTACTGTCGGGCACTGGGGTAGGAAGATGATTAGGAATGGATCCCAGAGACCCACACACAAACCACTAACCATAGTAAAACACAATAAATGCTCTTTTGCAGTAGGAATAAAGTGTTTCAGCTGCACAGAGAAAGAAGGGAGAGGGAAAAGCTTTGGTGGTTCTCAAAATGGTTCCCAGGCCCGCAGCAGGAGTGTCACCCAGAAGTTTTTAGAAACACAAATGCAGGCCCAGCCCAGACCCACAGAGTCAGAAGCCCTGGGGGTGAGGCCCAGCAAGGTGTGTTGGAAGACACCCCCCAGGCGATTCTGGTGTGAGCCAAAATTTGAGAGTTATGAGGGGGCTGGCAAACTGCCTGTTTTTGCAAATAAACTTTTAACTGGAACACGGCCACAGTCATTCAATTACGTATCATCTGTGGCTATCTTCCTGCCGTGCTGGCAGGGTGAGACTTGTAACAGAGACAACATGGCCTGCAAAACCTAAAATATTTACTGTCTGGGCTTTATGGGGGGTGGGGGACGGGGGAATTGCTGCCCCCAAGGAGGGGGATGGAGACACCTGAATCCCCCTTCTGTGGCCGGTGCTGCTAGGGCCTCTGCAGTCATGCTTCAGTCAGCTCAGTGCTGGGACCCAGCTCTAGTCTGGGGACTTACTGAAAAGACTAAACAGTCCATTTGAAGTGTGAACAATATAAAGAAGCCCCCGGTTACTGAGTCCCTGTTGTGCTCAGTGCTGTGCTTGATGCTTTAAGGGCCTAACTCCATCCTCTAAGATGGGCATTGTATCCCCCTTTTACAGATGTGGAAGGTGAGGCTGGGAAGATGAACTAACCAGCTCAAGTTCACGGAGCCCAGGACAGGAGAGCTTGGACTGGACCCTGGGTCAGCTTTGCTCCCAGCTCAGGCTCTCTGCCTCACACCTACCACCTCTGTTTTCCCAATTATAAGATGGAAACTCCCTCAATGGGGAGTTTGAGGGGGCAGCTCTCAGGAGTCTGTTAACGTAACAAGCACAATTTTCATCCTTTTTCCACTGGGGAGATGAGTCACCAGGGGCTGGAGAACCCAACCCAGGCCTACATCCTGGAGGTGTCCCATCCTATGGGGAACACGGCAAGGAGAGGGCAGGAGATGTAGGACCCACAAGGACACAGGACCAGCTCTCACCTGTTCTAGCCAAATGGGGCAGGTGGGAGCATGCAAATGCTGAATCAGTGCCAGGTGGGATGCAGCCTCTGGGCACTGTGACCACCAAAGGCCTCCCAGTGCAGCCCCTTCCCCACATTCCAATCCCACAGGTCCTTCTGTCCAGCTCCTGTGGAGATATGTATAAGGGGCGCCCCAGGGAAAAAGGACTTTGTAACTTAGGTGAGTCTTATATCTGTGGTAGAAGAAAAGAACCTATCAGGGTATTTCCTGCTCTGATACAGGAGTGGAACGGATCAGCTGATCAATAAGATACTAAGCCAGTAATCAGATTGGGGAACCTGTTACTATGTGATATTGCAACATCGATGCCAGTGATTGAAACAGCAAAAGTAAAATCTTGCCCTGCTACCATTTAAGAAACGTGGGAGCTAAAACACCACTGTCTGGGTGGCTAAAACAGTGACCAAGAAAGTCTGTCCCCCACGCACACACGCAGCATCTATTTTGGCTTCCAAATATTTTGTTAGAATAGGAAGATCAAAAACATTCTTAACAGACAGAAGAGCTTGGTTTGTCAGGCAAAAGTTAAAACCTCTGAAGAAAGAAAGCATTCTGAGGAGAAGACTAGTGATAAACTGCTTTCTCTCGTCAAACAAATCAATGACATTTAATTATTTTCAACAAGCATCATTGGAGTGTCTTCTGCACGTCAGACACCACACTAATCTTTCCGAACCCCGGTTACCTCATCCCATCCTCACATCAGCTCTAAAGGACAGGTCATGTGAGCGCCCCATTTTACGGGGGGGCGGGGGGTTCAGGCGGAGGGGAGGACACGTGGCTGAGCGTCACCCAGCATGCACGGCAGAGCTGAGTTTTTTTTTTTTTTTTTTTGCGTTACGTGGGCCTCTCACTGTTGTGGCCTCTCCCGTTGCGGAGCACAGGCTCCGGACGCGCAGGCTCAGCGGCCATGGCTCACGGGCCCAGCCGCTCCGCGGCATGTGGGGTCCTCCCGGACCGGGACATGAACCCACGTCCCCTGCATCGGCAGGCGGACTCTCAACCACTGCGCCACCAGGGAAGCCCCAGAAGACTTTATTGTGTTAACTGACTTAATCCTTAGAGCAACGCTGAGAGGAGAATAGGTGTTAGTTCCCGGTTTGATAGAGGAGGAAGTTGAAGTAACTTTCTGAAAGTCTTATGCTAATGAATATTAAAGCAGAGTTTCAAACATGAGGCCTCACCAAGATACCTGCAAAACCAGAGAACAAAGCTTGGAAGACTCCATGGTGATGGAGGAGATCAGCTACCTACAAAGCAGCAACTTTGGCTAAAAATGGGTTATCCGAATTTCCAAGAAAAGGTAAGCCTATATATATATATATACACATTGTAAGCCTATATATATAT